>NC_083728.1:40732344-41035374 GCF_028564815.1 Eubalaena glacialis | reverse complement strand
CTTGTCTCTTGTAACATTCTTTATTTTAAAGTCTATTTTATCTGATATGAGTATAGCTACTCCAGCTTTCTTTTGATTTCCATTTGCATGGAATATCTTTTTCCATCCCCTCACTTTCAGTCTGTATGTGTCCCTAGGTCTAAAGTGGGTCTCTTGTAGACAGCATATATATGGGTCTTGTTTTTGTATCCATTCAGCAAGCCTGTGTCTTTTGGCTGGAGCATTTAATCCATTCACATTTAAGGTAATTATCGATATGTATGTTCCTATGACCATTTTCTTAATTGTTTTGGGTTTGTTTTTGTAGGTCCTTTTCTTCTCTTGTGTTTCCCACTTAGAGAAGTTCCTTTAACATTTGTTGTAGAGCTGGTTTGGTGGTGCTGAATTCTCTTAGCTTTTGCTTGTCTGTAAAACTTTTGATTTCTCCATCAAATCTAAATGAGATCCTTGCCGGGTAGAGTAATCTTGGTTGTAGGTTCTTCCCTTTCATCACTTTAAGTATATCATGCCACTCCCTTCTGGCTTGTAGAGTTTCTGCTGAGAAATCAGCTGTTAACCTTATGGGAGTTCCCTTGTATGTTATTTGTCGTTTTTCCCTTGCTGCTTTCAATAATTTTTCTTTGTCTTTCATTTTTGCCACTTTGATTACTATGTGTCTCGGCGTGCTTCTCCTTGGGTTTATCCTGTATGGGACTCTCTGCACTTCCTGGACTTGGGTGGCTATTTCCTTTCCCATGTTAGGGAAGTTTTCGACTATAATCTCTTCAAATATTTTCTCTAGTCCTTTCTCTCTCTCTTCTCCTTCTGGGACCCCTATAATGCGAATGTTGTTGCGTTTAATGTTGTCCCAGAGGTCTCTTAGGCTGTCTTCATTTCTTTTCATTCTTTTTTCTTTAGTCTGTTCCGCAGCAGTGAATTCCACCATTCTGTCTTCCAGGTCACTTATCCGTTCTTCTGCCTCAGTTATTCTACTATTGATTCCTTCTAGTGTAGTTTTCATTTCAGTTATTGTATTGGTCATCTCTGTTTGTTTGTTCTTTAATTCTTCTAGGTCTTTGTTAATCATTTCTTGCATCTTCTCAATCTTTGCCTCCATTCTTATTCCAAGGTCCTGGATCATCTTCACTATCATTATTCTGAATTCTTTTTCTGGAAGGTTGCCTATCTCCACTTCATTTAGTTGTTTTTCTTTGGTTTTTTCTTGTTCCTTCATCTGGTATATAGCCCTCTGCCTTTTCATCTTGTCTATCTTTCTGTAAATGTGGTTTCTGTTCCACAGGCTGCAGGACTGTAGTTTTCATTGCTTCTGCTGTCTGCCCTCTGGTGGTTGAGGCTATCTAAGAGGCTTGATGGGAGGCTCTGGAGGTGGGTAGAGCTGACTGTTGCTGTGTCGGTCAGAGCTCTGTAAAACTTTAATCCACTTGATTGTTACTGGGTGGGGCTGGGTTCCCTCCCTGTTGGTTGTTTTGCCTGAGGCAACCCAACACTGAAGCCTACCCGGGCTCTTTGATGGGGCTAATGGCAGACTCTGGGAGGGCTTACACCAAGGAGTACTTCCCAGAACCTCCGCTGCCAGTGTCCTTGTCCCCACGGTGAAACAGAGCCAGGCCCTGCCTCTGCAGGAGACCCCCCAACACCAGCAGTTATGTCTGGTTCAGTCTCCCCCAGGGTCACTGCTCCTTCCCCTGGGTCCCGATGCACACACTATTTTGTGTACACCCTCCAAGAGTGGAGTCTCTGTTTCCCCCAGTCCTGTCAAAGTCCTGCAATCAATTCCCACTAGGCTTCAAAGTCTGATTCTCTATGAATTCCTCCTCCCGTTGCCGGACCCCCAGGTTGGGAAGCCTGACGTGGGGCTCAGAACGTTCACTCCAGTGGGTGGACTTCTGTGGTATAAGTGCTCACCAGTCTGTGAGTCACCCACCCAGCAGTTATGGGATTTGATTTTACTCTGATTGCGCCCCTCCTACCGTCTCACTGTGGCTTCTCCTCTGTCCTTGGACATGGGGTATCCTCCTTGGTGAAGTCCAGTGTCTTCCTGTCGATGATTGTCCAGCAGCCAGTTGTGATTCTGGTGCTCTCGCAAGAGGGAGTGAGAGCACGTCCTTCTACTCCGCCATCTTTGTTAATCTCATATGAGTGTATTTTAAAAGCTCTTCATGGTCTTTATGTCTCACTCACAAGCCCCTGATTGATTAAGAGTTGATTGCGGAGGCCAATAGTTGCAGCACATTTAGTGCATAATAGACTGAGTTGTTTCTCAGTAAGATTCCAGTTAGTTATCTTTTTAAAGAAAAGAAATATTTCTTTTAATGGAACTCATGTTTATATTAGTATTTACAATTAGTAGTACTTTTTTAAAAAAAAAAAAAACAAGAGTTTTTAAAAACTAATTTTCTTGAAATCTTGATATCCTAGACTTCAGAATTTTTCTGTTTCTGTAGGTGCAATAAAATTCTAAAGACCTTAATGTGGTAATTCAGGGTGCTGTTTACCAACAAGTAAATTTATAATTGCTTGTGTTAATCTAGAAAATGAAAATAAATATGCTTGATACGCAAAAGGATATGGTCACACAAACTACCAAAGATTTACTTGGTGAGGACCATCTAGGCTTCCCAGAGCTAAAAGACATCTCAGTTCAGAAGAAGACACAAATAAACTTATGAACAGAACTGAGCACTGGAAGGATCCACCAGATAGAGTTTCCCAGAACCTGGGCTGATCAAACATCAGCTCTGTGTTCAGGAGGCTGAGATACCATAATGGAGTCAAAAAGAGAGCTGTCTTTTATTTTATTTTTTATTTTTTGGCCGCACCACACTGATTGTGTGATCTTAGTTCCCCCTCCAGGGATCGAACTGGCACCCCATACAGTGGAAGTTCAGAGTCTTAACCACTGGACGACCAGGGAAGTCCAGAGAGCTGTCCTGAGTAGTAGATTATGAGGACCTAAATTCCATTTCTAGTGCTGCCATTAATTAATTGGATTATTGATTCTTAATTTTAAATAAAGGAAAGTTCTGAATCACACTTTTTAGAAGATCTTGAGTACCCTGCCATATCTGCTTAGACCATTATCAAATTACATTTAAAAGGGATGTTCTTTTGATCAAAGAATATCTCTAGGGATGAGTTATATAAGGAGTGAGACTAGGTTTCTCTAGAAGAATGTTTAATTGCAAAATCTAGGATCAGTGTAAAAATTTTGTTCTATCTTGAGCCAGTCATTAATCATTACCTGGATAAGTATTTTACTCTTTTTATCCCGCCTTGTGAATAAAGATCAAGGCAACACTTATGCTAACTTCTCTGCTTTAAGACAATGCTCCTTCTCACTACTGAAGCACCTGAGTATCTTGGCAGTTCTTTATTTTGTGGATTGTTTCCTGACATCCATTTAGAGGTCACAAAGAATATGTATGTGAGTGGAAAGAATAATTGGCACATATGGAGAATGGAAAAGATAACTAGCAGAAATTCAAGACTATTTTCCATTTGGAAAGATCAACTTCTGCCATCAAATAGATTCAGTCACATACTTCTGGTTGGTTCCTGCTGACTTGTCTTTGTTTATGTTTAAGGAAATATGGGAAGAGTTACTAAATTAGCTAGAAGACCATTGGGCATAGGCTTCAGATTTCTATTATCTATAAATATTTATCAAGCACATGCCATACGTAAGGCTCAGTGAAGAATGTAGCTATAGTATGAGACACTGACGTTGCCCTTGAAGTTCTGAAACTAGAAAGGGAAGCGGAAGCAGCATGTCCCAAGTTCAGTCAAGGTGGCTGCAAGTACTTTAGCGATTGTAAAGTTAGAGATTTTACAAGAGGCTAGAGGGGCTTCATGATGGAGATAAAAGCCTTTGGAGATGACTGGGGAGAAGAGTGTGGTGAACCATTGGGGAAGGGTGGACATAATGAGCAATGTATCTTAGACTGCAAAGCAGCCTGGCAGTTCCTCTTTGTTGGACATCTACATGACCTATATTGCCTCAGCTTCTCTCACTGATGCTCTTTCTCCTCCCCTGGGGTCACTCCTATGCACTATAATCATTGCAAACCTGTACTACTATAAGTGCACTCTCGTTTTCATGAAAATATTTGTCTTTCTAGAATCTTGCTATAATGTGTATCAAAGAAATTCTTGAAATGGAATAAGAATCACAAAAGGGGTGTCACATCATGAAGCCTGAGATGTTTGTGTGTAAGAGAAGTGTGTGTGTGTGTGTGTGTGTGTGTGTGAGAGAGAGGGAGAGAGAGAGAGAGAGAGAGGGAATAATTTTGCAGTTTTGGAGCCAATGCTTGCCACCATTTTTCCCACTTGGAACTCTTTTTACAGTCTAAATTTTAGCTCTTTTCTGAAGGAGATTATCTAGTGCAAATAAGACAACCAACATTCAAATACATGTTCCCTTACTTATTAGGTGGTGGCCTTGGGCAACATACTTCTCTAAGACTCATGTCAAAGAATAACACAGAAGTTTTTAATTAATTGTCTGGGATGCAAGGACAGTTCAATATCTACAAATCAATCTATGTGATACACCACATTAAGAAATAGAAAAATAAAAATCATATAATCATCTCAATAGATGCAGAAAAAGCTTTTGACAAAATTCAATATCGATTTATGATAAAAAAGTCAGCAAAGTGGGTATAGAGGAGACATACCTCAACATAATAAAGGTCATATATGATAAGCCCACAGCTAACATCATATCAACAGTGAAAACTGAAAGCTTTTCCTCTAAGATCAGGAACATGACAATGATGCCCACTCTCATCACTGTTACTCAACATAGTATTGAAGTCCTAGGCACAGCAATCCAAGAAGAAAAAGAAATAAAAGGAATCCAAACTGGAAAAGGAAGAAGTAAAACTGTCACTGTTTGCAGATGACATGATAAACATTCATGACATAAAAAATCCTCAAGACATCACCAGAAAGCTACTGGAGCTCATCAATAAATTCTGTTAAGTTGCAGGATACAAAATTAATATACAGAAATCTGTTGCATTTCTATACACTAACAATGAAAAAATCAGAAAGAGAAATTTAGGAAACAATCCCATTTATAATTGCATCAAAAAGAATAAAATACCTACAAATAAATCTAACTAAGGAAGTAAAAGACCTGTACTCAGAAAACTGTAAGACACTAATGAAAGAAATTGAAGAAGTTACAAACAGATGGAAATTATACTGTGTTCATGTACTGGAAGAATTAATCTTGTTGAAATGACCATACTACCCAAAGCAATCTACAGATTCAAAATAATCCCTATCAAAATATTAAGGACATTTTTCACAGAACTAAAAGAAATAATTCTAAAATTTGTATGGAGACACAGGATACCCTGAATAGCCAAAACAATCTTGAGAAAGAAGAACATATCTGGAGGTATCATGCTCCTGATTTTAAACTATATTACAAAGCTACAGTAATCAAAACATTATGGTATTGGCACAAAAACAGACACATAGATCAATGGAACAGAATAGAGAGCCCAGAATAGAACCCACACTTACATGAGCAATTAATCTATGACAAAGTCACCACTAACATACAATGGGGAAAAAAGACTCTTCAATAAATGGTGTTGGAAAAACTGGACAGCTATATGCAAAAGAATCAAACTGGGCTACTCTTGCACACCATGCACAAAAATATATTCAAAGTGGGTTAAAAACTTAAATGTAAGACCTGAAATCATAAAAATTCTGGAAGAAAACATAGGCGTATGCTCTTTAACACTGATCTTATTAATATTTTTTTTATGATCTGTCTTCTCAGGCAAGGGAAACAAAAGCAAAAATAAACAAATGGAACTACATCAAACTAAAAATGTTTTTCACAGTGAAGGATACTATCAACAAAATGAAAAGGCTACCTACTGGATGGGATAAGATATTTGCAAATGATATATCTGATAAAGGGTTACTATCCAACATATACAAGGAACTCAAACAACTCAAATTAAAAAATCAAACAACCTGATTAAAAAATGGTCAGAGGATCTGAATAGACATTTTTTCCAAAGACATACAGATAGGCCAATAGGCACAGTAAAGATGCTCAACATCACTAATAATCAGGGAAATGCAAATCAAAATCACAATGTGATATCACCTCACACCCGTCAGAAACTCTATTTTCAAAAAGACAACAAATAACAAGTATTGGGGAGGATGTGGAGAAAAAGGAAGAATCATGCACTGTTGATGGGAATGTAAGTTGATAAAGTCATTATGGAAAACAGTATGGAGATTCCTGAAAAATTAAAACTAGAACTACCATATGATCCAGCAATTCCACTCTGGGGTATTTATATCAAGAAAACCAAAACACTAATTAGAAAAGATATATGCATCCCTATGTTCATTGCAGCATTATTTACAATAGTCAAGATATGGAAACAACCCAAGTGCCCATCAATAGATGAATAGATAACAAAGATGTGTATTCTGTAAAAAAGAATGAAAATTTGCCATTTGCACCAACATCGATGGACCTGGTATTATGCTAAGTGAAAAAAGTCAAACAGAGAAAGACTAATACTGTATGATTTCATTTATATGTGGAATCTAAAAAACAAAACAGATGAAGAAAACATAAAACAGAAACAGATTCACAGATACAGAGAACAAATTGTTGCCATAGCCGTGAGGGATGGAGAAGTAAAGAAATAGGTGAGGGAGATTAAGAGGTACAAACTTCCAGTTGCAAAATAAATGAGTCATGAGTATGAAATGTACAGTGTGGGGAATATAGTCATTAACTAAAAAAATAGAAATAATTAATTGTCTACATGCAAATAAGGGAAAATAGCTAATAGATGGTCATCAATGTAAAAAGGGAAAATAAAAGGATCATAAGAGAGATAAGAGAGAGGGAAAGTATTGTAGGCAGTTAGGTTATAGTAAGTCTTGCTTTACCATTTTTGTTATTGTCATTATAGTGATTGTTTGGCAGCTAGCAAAGAAGCTGCTATGGTCATGGGTGGTGTATCTTCAAGTATGCTAACCAGAGTCATTGATAACTACAATTTTTTTTTTTTTTTTATGTTTGAATCCAGTATAACCATAGTTTTTGCTGATGTATTCTCAGTCTTCATATCACTCCCAAAACACCTTTGAGTGTTTAGCTATGGAGTATTACATGATGGACTATTTTTTCTGTATCCTTCTGTTAGTACCTGCAGCATGTTTTGCATCATGATTCCTTGCTCACTTTCCCCATCTATCCAATGAAGTCAGTAACACCATGTCATTGGGTTTTCATGATGGGTAAATGAGATACTGCATGCAAAGCTCTAAAAATGATACTTCATTCAAAATAAGGAGTTAGTAAATGCTATTTCATCATCACTATCCTCATCATTATTATTACTACTGAAGAACCCTGATTTATAGAGCATAGAGGAATTATTTCAACTTTCCAAACCCTAGAAAACATTCTGCTGTAGTGCCCATATCTTGGTTAAGAAAACCTAAGCACCTGCTAGAGCATCCTTTCCATGAAAACCAAAACAAAAGGACATTAAGAAGAGGATCCCAAGTTTTTCAAACTTCTTAAATAAAATCACTCTTTGCTCAAGGAGCACATCTCAAATAATCAAAATCTCCTGGTTTTCTAAGGTGAATTTTTCCTGGATCTAGCTCTAATTTCCATCTTCCTCTTTTTACTCTGTAATGGCATGAGATGTTTTCAAAAACATGTCAAAGAGTCAAGTCTCTAAAGGAAGAGCAAACTGTGCACACATCATTCAAAAAGCCTACAGCCGAATCCCCAAACCAGTCATTCAAGAATGAAATTCCATATTGTGAGCAAGGAGCTCAAGCATTTCCCATACTGCACCCCAAAATGAGATGAACCTTATCTGCCAACATTATTGCTAACTTCTCCTGTGGTCACAGGGTCTTTTGGTGACCAAAAGCCTTGATCACATCATAGGAGAGAATAGTTGTCCCTAGAGTGTTGCCTCCTTTTCTTGCCACTTACTTTATTAGAGTCAGTGGAAAAGAAATGACAAAATAGGTTTGAAAGACTAATATGTTATAAATACATTTTCCCTTTGAAATCTGTGGTTTGCTTTGTTTCGTTTTTGATTTCTGGCTTTTTCTTAGCTCCTCTTGGAAAAGTCATTGCTCTTGTCCAGGAAGAGGCAATAAAAATCTACACAACTTTAAAATTTACTCTCTCTCAGTCTCTCTCTCTCCCCTTCTTCCTTTTTTAAAGACACTACTATTTATAATTAATAGTTATGACAGATGCCCTTCCTTCCTTGGGGACAATTCAAGGCTTTGTTTACCTTGTTAATTACCCTAGGACAGTTTCTGATTTCTTCTGGAGAAAAGCCATACAAAGGTACTTTTGTTCAATCTTTATTGCTGCTTATCTGACAGTTCTCTAACAATGCAGAAGGGAAAGTACTCACTGAACTCTGATCCTCTTCTTTTGGTATTGTATCCTAGGATAGATAGCATTGATTCAGTTCTCGGGGCATGTAGAAGAAAGTCAGAGGTCTAAGTAAAGCTGCAGGTTAACACACATTGAGCACTGACGATCTGCCAGACAAAACACAAGAGTTATGTTGTACATGAATTTTTTTTAAAGTCATACCAACCCATTTTACAGATCAGAAATTTTATGCCTAGAGAGTTTACATACCTTTCCAAGAAGCAGTTCTACAAATTTACACTCCTATGTTCATTGATATATCACTTCTTGTATGTCACTTTTTTTTTAAGGTACCAATGTAGTCATCACTTGAGGAAACATTTATTGGATGATTTACTTGGGGAGCAGCCTGATCTGAATATATTTTCAGTAACTACCAGTTTGGGGTATTTTGTCATCTCAAGCCCCTTATTAGAAGCTTCTGAGATGATGAATAAAGCTGAACAGTTGATTTGCATTTTTAGGTACCCACCATAGGACTTGATAATGCTGATCATTTCTTCTTCTTTGTCTTCAATAAGGATTCAGTAAATGCTCATTCACTAACTCATTACCACAATAATTTTACAACTAAGAAAATTCTATTCCTTCCCAAGAATTTAATCTGTTCTGAAATTTTTTACCTTATTCTGAAACTTTGTTACCCTTTCATTGACTTCTTCTTGGTCTATTATTATCTTAAAGAAATCATAGTATGGAGAAGGCACCAGTCTATCATAAGGGAAACCTGCATGACCTTTGCTTTGTTGTTTCTAATCTTTTTGAACGTTGGGCAAATCGTAGGGACTCAGTTTGCACACATGTTGGTTGAACACAGCGTCACCCACTCTGCTGATTTCACAAGGTATTTGTGAGAATTAAATGTTCTAAACTATGTTCTTTGGGAGAAAATCTTTCCAGACAGTGATTTTACTTCACTGGGCAGTCCCCTCTGCAGGCCTTCGACAGCTTTCATATTCTAAGGCCATGTGCTCAGGATGGAACCAACAGAGACAGTAAGATTCACTTCTACTTAAATGTATATTTACACTATTCAAAGTTGCCCCAAAAAGCCCCACCTCAGACCCAAACCTGAAAATAATGAGTAAGATATATGAAGAAGTTTATTGCTTAATTATTCTGTGAAAAATAACAGGGCTATATCTGGAACAACAGCTGCAAGTGGGGAAATATCTTTTTATTGCAGTAGTCAATAATGTTTTGATTTAAGAACATGGCAGACATAAATCTGGGCATTACAAGTTCAAGAGTCAGTTGACATGACTTATAGACATGCTTCACATATGCTGAATGCAAGCTCTAGGCCTTCATTAATCCAGATGAATTGAGCAAACGACTGATGTCTGACCTGAATGTTTGTCCTTTGATGATTGAAGGCAGATACATTGATGTGTGTTGTTGCATAAGCCACACAGAGAAATGAACCTATAAATCCCAAGCAATAAAATGTATTGCAAGAGAAGTAGATACTAGAATAAAGACAAGTTACAAATGCAATACATTTTTGTTTCATGATTTGTATAACATCGTGTTGCCCTAATGTTTTAGTGTTTTAAATGTAACTGGCCTCAGGCTAAAAAATACATTAAATGGACTCTTGTCTTTATATAATACTCCAAATCTAAAGAGTTTAGGACCCAGTGATTTAAAAGGGCATTTTTATGTATTGCATTACTGTACTTGTGTCTCAAGAGATAAAAATGTTCTGAGCCAATGAGGGTGAATACATTAATTTTGCTCTGTAGGTAGAATAAGGCAGCTTATTCCCCAGATGGACCACTATCAGCTCTAGTGATCTGAATCAGCCTCCTAACCTCTCAACTTCCAGATGCAAGAAGAACTTCTTTACTGGGCTGTTTGCCAACACCTGAAAGTTAAGCATGCAAAAAACAGGAGTATGTCATTTCGCTCTGTCTTCATTGTCAAACACAAACAGTGATTGAAATCCAACAATGTGTCAGGTGTTGTATTCGGGTACATATTACAGTGCCTGCCAGGTGTAATAGAAGGGAATGTGTTGGGGTCAGATGTATTAGGTTTGAATTTCCCTGACACTTACTAGAGTGACCATGTTCCCCCATTCAAAATTCTCTTCCTCCTACTCCTTAGTCAGAAGTGGCAGTTATCATTTGAATTGTAAGGAGGCTTACAACCTAGAAGAGAGAGGCAAAACAGACACAAATAACTACAAATATAAGGTTTTCGTGTTGCTATAAGAGATACACAAAAAGCTAGAGGAAATCATATAAAACAAGATGGCTTTTCGTGAAGGTAAGGGTAAGGGATTGGATTAAGAAGAGCTTTATTGCAATGACTGTTTTAGCTGGAATGAGATTGATTATGAAAAATGAGACAGTTTCTGACAGGTGAATATGGATGAGAGGACATTCCAAGTAGACCAATAGATTCGGCAAAGTTTGGAAGGAAAGAATAGATGTCCTTTGCCAACATGAAGTTATACAACATCTCTGTATGTTAGTGAGTTGCTACTCAGAGTGTGTGGTCTGTGGACCAGAAGCATCACAGTAATCTGGGAGCTTTTTAGAAATGCAGAACTTCCAGCCTTACTACAGTCTCACCAAATAAGAATATGCATTTTAACAAGATTCCAGGTCATTCATACATTACAGTGAAGTTTGAGAAGCACTGGTTTAGGATGCATATAGAGTGTCCTCAAAGATAAGATCAAAAAAATATAAAATGTTAAGTCAGGAAGGTCCTTAGGAGCTGTCTACCTTGACATTTGGTTGAGGAAACTAGTTAGAAAGTGGTTGATCCTAATGGACTTGAACTTCTGTTTCCTGACATCAATGTAGAACTTTTTTCACTGCACCATATTGACAACCTTCAATACAGGACTCAAGATTTTAACATGGTGTATTAGGAAGTGAAGAACAGTTGAAGGTTTCTGATTAGATGAGTGGGAGAAAAATAATTGGAATTTAGGAAGATAAATCTAGTGGGAAAGTATAGAATAAACTGAAGGAGAAAGAACCTAACTAAGAAGATATTTAAACAGTCTTAAGGAGAGTGAGAAGTAGAAAAATGAGAACCACTTGGAAGTTAATATTCTCCACCTACTTCTTTTGTGTTAAAGCTTGTAGATATATTTGACTCTTTCTACCTTGACTCCTTGCTCCAATCCATCATGTAAAAACACTACAATATTTCTCAAATAACAGTTTCAACAATGAACTTTTCCCTCAAGAATATTTAATGGCTTCCTATGGCCAGTAACTGTCCACATACCTACCATGTTTTATACTCAACCCACTAACCACTGCCTCCGTGACATCATCTCTACCTGGAACATCTTTGCTTTTGTTCACTAATTAGGCAATTCAAACCATCCAGTCATTCATTCATGCACCCAATAATCCATTTATGTCATACATATTTAATTAATCTCATTGTGTGCTAGGCTGTCTGCTATGATGGTCCATATGATAGACTTATCTTCATAAAACTTATAGTTCAGCACTTATGGAGGTTCTGCTGTATATTGGGCATGCAGCTAGATGTGCTAGATAAATGAAATATAATATCTGACCTTAGATGGGATTCTTGTGAGGTGTGTTCAAGATGGAAATAGTGGGTTCAAGTGATTTGTTGACATTGCATATTGTGGTCTGTTATTTGTGGATTTTGTTAACCTGCTGCTGTTTACATATTGAGGTTTATTATGTTGATGAGGATATCTTTGTATTCATACGAACAAGTCCTGTTCAAATAAGGAAAATGATAAGATACATTTAAAACCAATGTCCAGGTCCATCGACTTTGGTCTGTTAGGTGATAGAAATGCAAGATAACTTTGGTAATCAAGCCAAAAAAGCCATCATATATTTCACTGAGAAGCACTGTGAAGACTGGCAGACTTTTACATTGTTATTATTGTTTTTTTATATAAGAAAATTCATAGAAGAAGTAGATCCTACTTCAGAAACACTCCATTCGTATTGTTTGTTTATCTGAAGTGAGAGTCCTTAAGCTATGGGTGTGGAGGAACTGTAATTAACATTGTGCCCTGGAGTAGAGCCCAGGCTACCACTCAACAATTTGCAGGCCTCTGTAAAAAATGGACCAGTTTCCTCATATTGAACAAAATATCAATGATACTTTCTAACATTTCTCAATTGTCCAGTACGCCCTTGTTTTATCTCACCTTCACAGGAACCGAGGAAATTCTTGCTCATAAGAAGTAAAATGTGGTGAAAATGGCTTATGGTAAATTTTCCAAGGAAAAACATTCAGTTCTCTGAGTGGCCAGTCTGTTTAGTTAAATTGTCAGGAATTCTCTGAAGATTTATACTTGGGTGGAAGAACTTCTCTCTTTCCAGATGCTGAAGTTGTAGAAAAGAGCAGTCATTTCTCTTTTAATTCTTGTTGGAATTAAGGAATCTTGTTGAAACTTATGAAATTTGAGTGACTGACTTAGTGCAATTTGAAAGTCCTTTTGGGGGATGTACCTACAGTCCTTGCTGTTGGGAGAAGAAATGCTATTTTGGGATGTTTTAATTTGAGCACAGCTGGTTATCTAGGCTGAGTATCTCTTTTAAGTTCAAGACGTTCCATGTTATGCTTTGACCTTTTGGGATAGAGAATAATGAAGAACCACCAGACATGGACTACACCCAGTTCTGCAAATTACTTTAGAGGCAGAGAAGAATGACTACAGGGCGTGACCTTGGGAACTGTATGTGTGTGATAAGAAATGCCGAGTGTGGAATCCCTCTGAACATGCTCAGAAAAACAGAAAGAAGCTACTTAGTGGGATTGAGGTGATGCGTGGAAGGGGAGAGTGATTCTATTTCTAGAACTATTCTCGCATTTTCTTGCATTTTTAACACCTTACATTTACTGAAGGACGTTTTCGGTCCATGACTTCATTCAGTTTCCAAAGAGACTTAATTTCATCTTTAAATTGTTTCCCTAAGTGAAGGCTGAATTCTCCCCCCAGATTAAGCTATTCTTTTCTTTTTCTTTTGAATTTTCAAGTTTTGACTCGCACAGCTAGGTGGACGATTTTTATATCAAGGATGTTTTACATAATAGTTCTCAGAGACCGTGTTCCCCAAATATATGAGTAAGTATTAGGGGGAAAGACAAAATAAGGAGAGGTATTTTCATCTTCTCTTTTCAAATAGGAGAAATAAAAGACACAGTACTTTAAAGATTCTTCTTCCATGAATTGTCTTTGCTGTAAAGGAATCAGTATTACCTTCTCTCAGTTTTATTAAAGAAAAAGGAAGACATCACAAAAGCAAACACAAAAGAAAGCCCTGAAAGTCCTGTGTTTCCTTCCTTTTTCTGGACAACAGCAGCCAAACAAAGACATGAATTTACTTACTAACTGGTTGTACAGCCCATGACAGAACCTAAAGTGGTTAAGCAAAATTTTCTGTGACGGGAAACAGTGGCATTGAGATACAAATGAACCTCTTTAAGAACACTACCAAATGTAAAATAGATAGTGGGAAGCAGCTGCATAGCACAGGGAGATCAGCTCAGTGTTTTGTGACCACCTAGAGGGGTGGGATAGGGAGGGTGGGAGGGAGACACAAGAGGGAGGGGATATGGGGATGTATGTACACATATAGCTGATTTACTTTGTTATACAGCAGAAACACAACATTGTAAAGCAATTATACTCCAATAGAGATGTTAAAAAAAAGAAAAAAAAGCAAGGGAGGCTCAAAGGAGGCAGTTTTTGTTTGTTTGTTTGTTTTTGTTTATTTTAAGGAGGCAGTTTATTGAAGGGCCTGGAACCTTGGGTATAGTGTCAGTCAAATACCTCCCATAGGAGGGGAGGTTCACTCCTAATGTATCCACATGTTCAATGACTTCCAAAAGGCCATCTATGGTCCCTGTGTCTACAGAAGGAAGGTTTCCAATGGATCATAGTGAAATTGGGAAAAAGAAAAAAAAAAGATTAAGTGGTCTTTCATAAAACGTTTATTCCAATTTAAGTTCGTTTCTTTATTCTGATATTTTATAGGTTAAATTGCTCTTTCCTTTTTAGAAAATGGCTTTGATAGTTAACGGAGAGCTTGTGTGTGTGTTCATGTGTGTTTGTGTGTGTGTGTAATATCCTTAGTTGGTGAAACATACACACACACACACACAATTTATTTTTAAAATAGTAGTAGTCCATGAAATCTCAAATTCTAGGATATTCTGCCCTAGGTTGACTAATGATAAGGTCTGTTAAAAAATCAGGGACAATTTTTCTCTTTAATTTTTATGTTCTGTAGTAAGAAAAAAAGATTGGCACTTAGGAAATTGATTAATATATAAATAATTCCTGGGGCTTCCCTGGTGGCGCAGTGCTTGAGAGTCTGCCTGCCAATGCAAGGGACACGGGTTCCAGCCCTGGTCTGGGAAGATCCCACGTGCCGCGGAGTAACTAGGCCCGTGCGCCACAACTACTGAGCCTGCACATCTGGAGCCTGTGCTCCGCAACGAGAGGCCGCGATAGTGAGAGGCCCGCGCACGGCGATGAAGAGTGGCCCCCGCTTGCCACAACTAGAGAAAGCCCTCGCACAGAAACGAAGACCCAACACAGACAAATAAATAAATAAATAAATAAATAAATAAATAAATAAATAAATAAATAAAAAATAATTCCTGTTTTCACCTGTGTTTTGGAAATACTTGTACTGAACAAGAAGCACTAGAGTTAAATTAAGATTTTAAAATTATGGAATTAAGAGACCACAATCATAGGAGAAATTCTAACGATTTTGAGATTTTTATGCTATAAAAGTAACAACATATTTGAGTATCATGAAAATGGTGCCAAATGCTTCCCACTTCTATTCTTTTCACAGGTAATAATAATAGCAACAATAACTGTATGATACTCTGTTTAAAAAAGATTCTGAAGAGGTCTTAGAGTCATTGTCTGAATGCTCACTGCAGCTCCAGAGGAGGGGAGAGTAGGGGTTGTTAAACCCACTTTACAAAGGGGAAAATCTAGGTTGAGAGAGTTAAAGAGATTTTCCCCAGGTCAGAGCAGGTTTAGAGCTCAGGGTTGGGTCATAAGTGTGTGTGACTCCTCTCCCTTTTGCCACCATCAGTTACCGATCAGTTACTCCATCAGTTCAACAAAAATAAACATGGAGGAAGCTATGGAAATCATTTTAAACCTTTGCTTTACTGAACTCCTAAGATTACTTTTTTCATTTCTGTCAAGTTATTGCCATTAAATTTATCATGGAAGTTAATAGAAATTTTAAATTTTCTTTACAATGAAGCAGATTATACATGTTTACAGCCCTTTCTTTCATTTTAAAATGTTCCTCCACAAGCAGTGTTTACAAGGCAAGGGGCTGTGGAAAAGTGCAGCTATGGATTGTGATTGCAGCTCCAAAATTTAATATATATGACCTTGGATCAATTACTTGACTTCTCTGAACCTCAGTTGTCTCATTTGTGAAATTTAAATTAATTGTGTGAAAAATGCCTGGCCTAGCAACCTGCCCATAATAAGTGCTTAGAAAAGGTAGTGTCCCTCCTTCTCCTCCTCCTCCTCCTCATCATCATCAACAATAGTATTAAAATATGGCAGCCTCAGAAATGCAGATTGGAATAATTGAGGGAAAAAGTGCTGAACGGAGGAAACAACCACCTGTCCTGGAGGAACTGGACATGGGAGATAATATAAACAAAGGAAGTTGAGAAATCCAACTTCAAAATCAAGAGCTAATTTATTAACTTGGGCTTCAGACGACCTTAACCCATGGCAGAAAATTTCACAGACAGGAATCTCGGCAAAATTGCCATAATATGGACATGCTTTCTTTTCCTCTATTTCATCTTTATTTTAAATCTCCTCTCCCACCACTCACCTCATTTCCAGCTCTCAGATACAACTTCTTATTTTACCTCTGGTTCTTTTTAAGACTTGTCTGTAAATACTGCTCCCATTCTTCTTGCTCTAAAAAAATATAAACATTGATGTGTATCAACTATTATTTGACTGCATCAATGATTTCAAACTAAACTCTTCAGGTATAGTTCATTATTTAGAACCAAATATTTATTTTTTTAAAAATTAACCTACAGAAAAGTCACAAAAGTGGTAAAATGCATCCCTATACTTTGCACTGAGATTTACCAATTTTTAAACTTTCACCACATTTGATTTAACTCTCCCTGAGTCCATTTTTCCTGTTAAAAATATTCAGTGAATGCTGGTCATACATAAACTTTGATTATATTTTTATTCATTCAAGTTAATGATAGTGCCAGCAATAGATTTGATAATGAAGTGAAACACACCATCCTACCTCCCCCATCTCCCATCTCCCAGGAGTTCCAGGTACTCAGAGAGAAAGGACTGGAAAACCTTATTGAAGTATTTCATACTAAAGTGTGAATGAAGTCTAACCACCTGAGGGAGCATTTGCACTTAATAAAATGAGGTGGTTAATCCACTTAAGCCTGTAACTGTGGATATAGATTGGGTATGTTTGACAATATATTTGAGTAGCAAATTTCTGCTGATCCTTGCCAGTCCAAAATTATGTCCTCTGGTCTTTCCCTGCCATATGCATTTTAACTACACACTAATGTTTCCTGTATCCCTAACTTATCCTTGAAAGTGGCTCTGTGGTCTGCATGTGGCAAATAAAAACTGGGGTATGGACTTTGAAAATCAGAACTGACCCAGGAAATCCATTTTGTGTGTGGTTCTTATATCTAAATGTGTAAGTGACATAGTCATTTCTTTGGGATAAATTATGGTTTTGGAGACATAGGCAAATATTTGCAACCATAAATCACTAATCTAGGTTTGGGGAGGGGCCCATGTATTTCATAAAGTAAGACATGCCTGTGTTCCCATTCCCCATAAGCATTTTGGTTAAATGTGAATCAGAGTTTGGGCTTCCTCTTAGACATGCTGACCTGGGCCTCCCAGCACAGCTGCAGGCTTCTAAAGAGGTTACTCTGAAGAGTGATCCTACATATCTGATGAACCACAGGATGTCAACAAGACACACCCATTGGCCCACATTTGGCAGACTCCAAAAAAGAATGTAGCAATGAGCTCGCAGCAAGCCAAACCAACACTGACCATAGTAACAGGCTCTTCCAAGTGGGTGCGGCCAAGTGGATCACACTGAAAAAGAATAGGCCCTAGGATAAATCTGTATTAAATAAAAGAAAAACAGGGCTTAACTGTCACAAAGAATGAAAAGGAGCTGTGGACCCTTTCATCATCACCAGGGTTTGAGAGGGTGTTGACTGTGCAATATTGTTCCAACCTCAAGCTTTTTCCTTGTATTGAGAATCTTAAGAGTGAGGGCAGGAGGTTTAAACTCATGTTGGCTATACCACACCTCAAAATCCAGGACAGGGTGAGGTTCTTAAGTTGTAGCTTGATGAGAAAGGCTCAAATAACTTTTAATTTGGACTCAGAATAAAGAAAAGTTCATTTTCCGTAACTGCTATTCATTTTAACACACAAAGGTATAAGAGTGTAATCTTCTTTTCATCAGTGGGTGCACTATTTGTTCAATCCCTCTTTACACACACACATGCACCATGCACATACATACAAGCCATGGATGAACACTAAGAAGTACATATAAGACTGCGTGACAATTACACAGGTAAATATAATATTATTCAGCAACACACATGCAAGGTAAAGGAGGAATATATATGATAATTGAAAAAACAGTCCTTCCGCCGAAAGGTTGTGTAATTGTACTGTGAACTGTGAGCGAAAAGATTGTGTATCCATGGCTTTGGAGAGTTTTCTGAAACACTAAAGAAGGTCTGGGTTTACTTTTACTATAATTGAGTTCTAGGACTAATTTATCATGTTCTAGAAGCTGAAAATTGATTAATCCTGGTGAATATGTCTGAGAAATCCAAGCTGTCTCCTCTATCTCTGTCAATGGTCTTATCATGCCCCTCACACCCAGCTTAAATCAAAAGGCAATCTTTGATTCTTTCCTACTAATGTCTCTCCCATTCATTTAGGGGTTTTTTGTACCTTTTTCTTCCAAATGTTTAAGTGGCCAGTCCTCTTTCCTTTTCAGTCACCACCAAACGATTCAGACACATAACCTCAACCCTCTTCCACAGCATTCTGCTGGGGGTTCCTTCCTTATTTTCCAACCTCCAAATCTTTTACTCAGTTCTCAGATCATAATAATGGTGTTTAAACCACTGATTTTGAATATGATAACGCTCTACTGAGAAACTGTCACTTCATATTTTGTACAACACCTAGTTCAACATTCTCGGCCTGGCTTTCAAAGCTCTTTGTTGTTTGCTTCCACCACAATACTGTGAACTTTATTTCCATTATCTTCTAATACCACACACACCATTACTGCAGTCTGTTTGTTTAACAACTGGACACAACATGGTCATTTCTGTTCAACAGCCTACAACCTGCTTTTCTTGCAACAAAATGTCATCTCTCATTGCTTTTCTAAATCCATGCCACTTTCTAAGGTCCAGATAAAACTCAGTGCTCTAAGAATTCAGCTGTGACAACACTAGTCCTCAGTTATGTGCTTCTGTGCTAATTATTTCATCAATGATAATCTCAGTCAAACACATTATACACACTCACAGGTGCACATGCATACCACACATTGCCTTTAGATGGTCACTGTAGTTTCAGATGAATTTGTTTGACTAATTAGAGAAGGAAAATTCTTTGAGGAAAGGGACCATACTATAGAAATAAATGCCCCTATATATACCCTAAAACAACCAGCCTAATGCCATATACAGCATACAGAATTTGGTAAATTCTTATTCTGGAATGAATTAGAATTGACTATAAATAGAATATTTATTTTAAAAAAAAGAACATCACATTAATCAAACTTATCAAATTTAGCTTTATTCTGGACAAATAGAGTTTTGATCTTTGGATGCAATAATACTGAAAATATCATGACATTTTCCACTATATTTTGCTAAGAACTTTCCTATGGAGTAGAATATTGTTTCCACATGGAAGCATTATCAGGTAAATGCTGTTATCATTTCACACAAGAGGAAGCTATCTATCAAGTTCACACTCTAAATCGAATCCTTACCCTAGTCTTAACACTAATCCTAAACCCAAGCTTGAATTATGATAATAGGCTTAAATCTAGTTCTGTCTTAACTCTAGGTCTAGCCCACACTTAGCCCAAGTTTTAGCCTTAACCCTAAACCTAACCATAAACCTAGCCTTAGCTCTAGGCTTAGCTCTAATCTAGCCTTAACCTAACTCTAACCCTAACCCTAACTCTAGCTCCTATCCTAGTCCTCTTAACTCTAACAACAATCTTAATCTTACTTCTAAAGTAATCATAGTCCTAGTCCTTAACCACAGTCCTAATCTTAATCTTAATCCTACCCCTAAGTCTAGCCATAAACCTAACCTTCAGTACCAGAAATATTTGAAAAATAACCATCATTCTTTTATCAGTTAATGCCTAACTTTCAAAAAGAGAGAAACACAAGTGGAGGAAACTTTTCTCATGAATATATGTTTATAAGTTTCCCCAGTAGGCCTTTTGGACTTCTTGATAAACAAACAAAGATCATTGTTTTTCATCTTTAGGAGTCTAAGATGATCACTGTAGCTTCAGATGGATTTGTTTGACCAATTAGAAAAGGAAAATTCTTTGAGGAAAGGTACCATGCTATATAAATAAATTTCCATATATATACACTCTACAACAACTAACATAATGCCATGTACGACATATAAAATTTGGTAAATTCTGTATATAACTAAGTTGCGTGAGATGAAGTTCTACTCAGCAATCCCTATTGCTTTTGAAATGATTAATGAAAAAATGATCAGAAATATAAGATGGCCATTGTAATGTTTTGAATTGTGCCTCCCCCCAAAAAGATATGTCTAAATCTGGAACTTGTGAATGTGTTACCTTATTTTTAAAAAGATGTAATTAAGTTAAAGATCTCAAGATGAGATCATCCTAAGTCCAATGACAATTGTCCTCATAAGAAACAGAAAGGAAAAGATAGAAGGGGAGGAAGTAATGTGACTGTGGAAGCAGAGACTGGAGTGATGCAACTATAAGGAAAGTCAGCAGCCACCAGAAGCTGGAAGAGGCAAGAAGCAGAATTTTCCCTAGAACCTCCAAAGGGAGTGCAACTATGCTGACACCTTGATTTTGGATTTTTGGCCTCTAGAATTGCAAGTGAATAAATCTCTGTTGACCTTTAGGCCACGAAGTTTATGGTAATTTGTTATAGCAGTCCTAGGAAGCAAATAGAGACATGCCATGATGTGGTCAGTTCTATAAAACCAGAGAGGTGAAGATTGTGAATTTGCTGGGTGAAAGTTCCAGTAACAAACCACTAGGCAAAGAAAGCTTAATCAGAAAGAAGATTCCTAGTGCTGAAGCTTATGCTCTAATGAAATTGGATTGGTGTATAAGCTTTTTACATGAAGGATGGTCTACAATTTTTCCATCTTTACCCTCTACCACGAACTGTACATGTCAATATGGAGACAAAAATAAAATGACAAGGTTACTGCTCTTGAGGAGTTCATAAACCAGGGGAGAAATAAATATGTAATTAGATAAATTCTAAAAGCATAGTACGGACAAATGAGGTTGGAACCCAGGCAACTTTGTCTGCTGTAGTAGTGGGTGAGGTGTGGAAGTTTAGGGGAGGGTATTGGAGAAAACGTCAAAGTAGAAGTGGAATGTCACTAGGAAGTTAATTTCTCAAAAAATGGCACTAGAAATAAATACAGTTTAGTTTCATATTTGCTTCTTATATAATTTATTTAAATTTATTAAATTGACTTGATTAACTCCTTCATAAATATTTGTTGTCTTTATTGTCCCTCTTTTAATATCAATTTTTTTTTATTATCCTGCCATTTACAGAGATTTAAAACAATATGGGTGATGCTTTTTTCCATGAATGATTCTCATACTGAATCTTTATGGGATAGGTAAGGTACCTTGCAGCACTGAGTCCATTTCAGAGTTGCAGAACAGAGCTCATAATACAGCTATGACTTCCCCAAGTGGTTTTGGGGACTTTGATGTCTGATCAGGAAATGCCACTGGCACAATACCATGGCTTCAATCATACTGTATACCTGATCAACAAATCACAGCTATCTACAATATAACCCTGAAATGGTACTCAAGGACTTCTCCTATCTGACTCATTTCTAGCCTTGTCATGTTTCCTAACATGTCTCTACTTGGACCTACTATTAAATGTGTTTTTTTAAATCATTTTGTAGTTGCCCTTTTACATGGATTCCTTAAATTGTCATAAGATCTTACCTCCCCTTTAAGGAAATTATTTGTGATTCTTAACTCAAAGCTTCCCTCCCTCTGTCTCTCCCAGACTCTCTTCCTTCAACATACACCTATTTAGTGCTTACTGTATGCTGGATACTGGGCTAGGTGGTAGGGATTTATAAAGCTTCCAATTTTTGTCTCCCAACAATGATCCGCTTGTGTCTACATCTAGCGGGCACTTTTCAGTTCTTATCATCAGTCCTTATTTCTCCCACTAGAACACTAGCAAACAATCTCCTTGACAACATCTTCCTTTTGTTCACCGTTTCTTTCCATTTCTCTGTGTCTGGCACATAGTAAGTATTCAGTAACTTTGAATGAATGAATGAATGGGTAAGCACTGAGGTTGATATTGTATTAATCATAGAGAAAATAGAACTGTTTTTCTTGAGAAAAGTATGATTTACCAGGATCTTCAGCCTTGTGTGAAGGATGGAAAATACCTGGGCAAAAGATAGGCTCAGCATAGAATAGTTGATGTTTTTCTCTTCTTCCTTCTAAGTAACTGACCTGGAGTGGACTTCAATGGCAAATATAATTTGAGTCACTCAGAGGGAATTGAAATTGTTGAACTTGAGAAATCAGGAGTGATTTATTTTATTATTTCCTAGAAATAAGGACTAGGAATCAGAATGTTATTGCTCATTTCAGATAATGAAAGAAACAGAGTTACATTTACTTTTTAAAAATGATATTACATGTGTCCATTTTTGAACAGAAAATAGCAGTTGAGGTTACTCATATCATAGATTTTCAGACTTATTTTAGTTATACACTCTGTTAAGTAGAATCTTTCATAGACAAATATACAAAACAAATGAATACAGAGATGTGGGGTTGAGTTGTTTAGGGGTCTTGGGTGACAATCAGTACTTTTGGTCACATTCTGTGGAATCCAAAGAAACCCAACCTTCATAACATTTAAGATGAAGACCCTGCAGTAGCTTATAAGAAAGAGATGTGAAAATATCGATTAAAGAGTTCAAAGTTTCAGTTATGGAAGATGAATAAGTTCTGGAAATCTAATGTAATGTTACTATACTTAATAAAACTATATTGTACACTTGAAATTTGCTGAAAGGGTAGATCTTAAGTGTTCTTGTCACACACACATACTCACACACACAAAAGCAAAAGAAAGCTGTATGTGGTAAATAAAGGATGTGTTAAATAACTTGATTGTGGTTACTTCACAATGTATGTGCATATCAAAACATCAAGTTGTACGATGTAATGTATACATTTTTTTTTTGTCAATTATATCCTGATAAAACTGGAAGAAAAAGGAAGAAAAAATAGAGAGACATGTGAGACAATATCAATACTTTAAATCAATGGGTACTTTAAGTATATATGGCAGAATGAAAACCTCTCTGTGTTGCTCTGTTCTCTGAAAACATCTGCAAATAAGGAGAAGAAGCAGAAAATTGAAGATCATGAACACTTCAAACTATTAGAAAGAAAATATTCAGGCTACAAAACAAAGAAATCTACAAATCATAGAGGAAGGTTAAAACATAAATGAAGCATTAAAAACAGAAATTAGAGCATAAAATCTGATGATGAAACTAAGAAAATACATTCTCCTCTGCAATAAATACATATAAAATAAAGATACTTGTTAAAAGAAAAAAAATTCTTAAATTAGATTTTTAAAAAGAACTTTATTAAACTCTTTAAATGAAGTGCATTTAAAATGACACAAATAGATCAAAAGTAAATAATGGGCAAAGACACAGGAGAAAAAGGCAAAGAAAAAGTAAAAGCAGGGATTGTAATATCCAACAATGTTGAATTCAAGTGATAAGAATGGTCATTCAAAAATGAAAGTTGCATCAATCACAATGAAAGTGAATTACAAAGTTTTAACAAAGTAGCATAGCCTCAAAGCCGAAGGCAAAACAAACCAAAATATAAGGGAAAGAAAAAAATAAATAATAAAGTAGTGGCTGGGGACTTTAATCTGCTTCATTCAGAGCAAAACATACTTACTGTGCAAAAATAGTAGATATTTACAGTCTAAGTATATAAGTAGCACGATAAGTAAAGTATATCAAATTACATAATCAGGAAATCAAACATCTCTTCTTTCATGTGCCCATGAATTATTTACAAAATTATACCTTATATTAGGCCACAAAAAATCTCAATGTCATTCTGCATTCATAATTACGTAATAAGCCTAGACATTTATAACAGAAGAGAAATCAACCTTACCACCAATATGTTAAAGTAACTTTCTTGTTGATTTTTAGTTCAAATATAATATCAGAAATTTAAAATTACAATACACCTAGAAAAATAGGAATAGTTAAAAAAATCCATGCATCAAAACTAAGAGTATGGTTAAAGCAGTCCTCAGAGGAAAATCCTTAGCCTTAATTACCTAGCACACTAAACCAAAAACAATGAAAAAAAAAAAAAAGCAAAAAAACCCCTCAGTATCCAACCCAAGAAAACCATTTTTAAAAGAGTCAAATGAAAACAATTAATACAAATTTACAAACATGAAAAAAATCTCAGAATGATTCTTTGAAACTGCTAATAAAATATAAAATCAATTAACTAAAAATATCAGGAAAAAAAGGTAGCTGAAATTATAAAAAAAAGAATTGAGAAATAATCATGGATAAAGAGAAAAACCTCAATTACTCTGGAGACTGCTTTTTTCAATTTTATGCAAATACATTTGAATACCTGAATGAAATGCATGATTTGCTAGGGAAAAGAGAAGAATGACTCCAGAAGAGACAGATCAGTTTCTATGGAATAAATCACTGCAGTTGACAACAAGTTACTCCCCACCTCCCCCTGTCTCTCCCTCAAAAGTACTAGATTATGTGCTTTTACTTATTGTTGAAAGATAAACTGAAGTATATTAAAATGTTTAAGTTTATTTGAGCAAAAATGGATTAGAATGGGACATCGCCAAACCGGATGTGGTTCTGAGAATTCCACTGACAGGAGCTCAAGTGAGACACTTATAGAGAAAAGAGTAAAGCAAAGCAAGGAAATTATTTGATTGGCTGTAGCATAAGGGGTTGCCTTAGTTGGAAGAGTCTAGTTGGCTGTTTGTGATGGGTTGTCTAGGTTTCGATTTCTTAACCTTGAGGCATTTACAGGCTTAGGTTTTGGTTTGTTTGCATATGATACTAACGCAGTAAGTCTGATGGCCTCCTTGCTTAATTAATTTAGCACTGTGGACATAAAAATTCTCTCAAAACATTGAGAAACAGAGAACTTCAAAGTCAATTAAACTGCTTTAGACCTTAGAGAAAGAAAACTTCCAAATTACTATTATGACATCAATATAACATAGAAAAAGCTAACAACATCACAATAAAGAAATTATGGGAACTATAGACAGATATGAATGCTGACATATTACTACACTATTAGCAAATAAAATCTAGAAGCACTTTAAAAGAATAGTAAAACTCTAAACAGGATTGCCTAATAAAGGTAAAAATGTCCACTAACTACACCATTAGTCAGAAATTTTCTACAAGCATAATAATAAATGTAATATGAGGTATTGAAATATATATCATATATGGTCTCATTTTGTTTATTTAACTGTATATACATAAAAATTTTGAGAAGTGCACACAAGAAATGTTTAACATTGGAGTGGGGACTAAAGACCTGGGGTGGCAGAAAGACCTAGCTATCAGATTTCATCAAATCTAATCACCATCTATTATAAGATATATCAGTACGCTGTAATACTAAAAGGAAATAACTTTGCCAATTAAATTATGACACACCATGGATTTTGATATTATTATAATTATTAATAATGATTCATTTATTTTACTTCAGAAATATCAAAATATGAACAATCTTAGGATTAATGAAAATCAGTGTTATTATATATTTTTGTTAGTCCTTGAAGTTTTTACAAATATATTGATTACCTTTTTATTGAGAAATAACTAAACAAAAGTTTTAGTATTACTTCTGGATAAATAGTAAACAATTATGGGACTTCCCTGGTGGTCCAGTGGCTAGGACTCCACACTCCCAATGTAGGGGGCCCGGGTTCTATCCCTGGTCAGGGAACTAGATGCCACATGCATGTCACAACTAAGAGCTAACATGATGCAACTAAGACTCAGCACAGCCTAAATCAATCAATCAATCAATAGTAAACAATTACATGGCCTCCTCAAACTGAATTCATTAGGAGTTAATATTTTTATTTCTTCAAAATTCTGATTTGAAGGAGAAACTGGACCTTTAACCCCCTTTATCTTTATCCTAGTTCTGACACCTTTTAATATCTGTGACCTCTCACTGAAACCTCCTGGTTTCCACATCAATCAAATCAGAATCCTGGAGCAAAGAGATTCGGAGTAAGAAGAATCAAGAAGTGGGTAGTAGCCGAATCCTGCAGGCTCTTAAGGTCCTCTGAAAATTTTGAGCTTTCTTTTGTTAAATTAATTAAGCAAGGAGACTATTACACTGAGGGTACTCTAATGCTGGGGCAAAACAAAGTCTAAGCCTGTAAATGCCTCAAGGTTAAGAAATTGAGACAGTAGGGGCAACCAATCACAAACAGCCAACTAGGCTATAGCCAATCAAATCATGTTTTTTCCTTGCTTCCAATGTCAGTCTCTCCCCAGTTCCTGTCAGTCCAGGACCCCAACACTTCTGGTTTGGCGCTGCTCTATTGGAATTGATTTTTGCTCAAATAAATTCTTCAAAATGTTAATATACCTCAGTTTCTCTTTTAACACTCTCAAGGGAAGGTTTTAAGTAGTGACTGTCATGATTAGATTTTTATGGCAAAACCCACATTGATGGCATTTTGGCTGCAGTATAGAAAGTCAATTAGATGAAAGCAAATTTCCAGTCTCAATTTGTGTGTTCAAATTCTTTCTTAAGCAGGATTAAGCTTATAAATAGAGCGAGTAGGGAATCTACTCCTTAGTGGGTTAAATTTAAGGGATTCTGAGAAACTGGGACATACAATTCGGCTCCCAATACTAACAATGCTGGGCTCTAATCATCTTCTGTCAAAGAGCGTTTTTGAACTTAAGGATTGGCTTCTGGTGAAACCCTTTGTGACACTGGGATCTTTTGTCTTGGGAGAATGAGTTTTTCAAAGATTTCCCAAATTCCTTAATGGATGTGCTAAAGGAAATAAAGAAAATCAGGATATGATGCAAATTAAGTGTTTGATTAATCTTTAAATGAACAAATGAAGGAACAAATGAAGGTAATGAAGGAATGAATTAAAAGAGACATATGAGTATTGGGGGGAAGAGGAGAGGGTCTCTGAGAGAGGAAGTGAGAAGGTTCTGAGCCTAAATTTCTATCTTGTTACAGATATGCTGAGACCAGTCCTGCTGTATAAAAATACTTTCTATTCAGCAGCTAATGGAAATATCTCAGATCATTTTAAAAAAGAAAGACAGAAAGAAAAAAGAAATTAGAGGAAGTTTGTGGATATTGGTAAATAAGATAAGATAAAAATAGGGCAGTCACAAAAAAAATAGAGCAATGACAAATGAAATCCTAGATTTTATAATTTTTCCCTTTTGTAACACTATTGCTTATATAATATTTATTGTTTGTTAAATTTTGCCCTACATTTGTCTTCATGGTCTCAGTTTAACCTGGAGGAAAGGGGGGGAGGAAATGATGTCTTTTCTTTTAAAATATTCCTTACTAAACACAGGAACTGTCCCAAATTGTCTGGGAAGCAGGGTTCCCCATGAGTCCAGGCTCTATTTTTGAAAGTCAAAGGGATTCCAGGCAGGCAGGTTTGGTTTAGATAAGCATCCGGATTTGGGGATGGTTATCTGAAGCCCTGCCTGTCATTACATTTCACAGCAATGAAAGAATGTTCCCTCTTAGGTTCTAAATCAGTGGAGAAGATCCAATGAATATCTCAGCTTGTCTTCTTACCCAAGTCACTGTAATATTTCCCAGATTTGCACTTCACCTATCCAAGTGTGTGAATATCAGTGTGTGATCAGCACTTCCCATCCTGTTTGTAGGTATATTGCTTCCTATCCTCTTAACTGATCCTTAAAATAGAGGTCAGGATGAAAAGGTGCTCTTGTTATTTCTCATGAAGGACATTTTAATGGCTAGAGTTCCAGATCCTGAGAAACTAAAATAACAAAGGGAATTCTTTGGAAGAGAAGGTGAGAAACTTCTTATCATGAGATATCATTGCAAGACTCAAGCATCACTTAAATTGAAGGATTAGTATCAGGAAAAGCATTCAGAGATAATGGGCTGGAGTTAGAACGAATATAGTTAGAATGAATTAGCTACAAAAAAGGAATACCTTCTGTAGAATTAATTCCAGGTCAGTTGTGCCCTGCTTCAAAAAAGTTATCAGATATAACTGTGACCACAAAACGGGCTTCAGGGTAGCTTTTAGATGCAAGTGAAATTATATTTCTTGACCTGGGAGCTGTTACACAAGTATTCTCAGTTAGAGAAAATTCATCAGGATTATAATATGTACATCTTTATGTATATACATGTTATATATCTGTAAGAATAAACAAAAATCTGTTACCTATTTATTTGGAACAACTACAGAAAGTTGTCCCTAAAAATTCAAAGAAATGGTCCATTTCATATCCCACTCAACTCAACAACTACTCCCCACTTGTGACCCTCAACATTTTTCCTCCAAATTTGGTTTTGGGGTGTCCTCTGGATAGGGTCCATTCATAGAATTCTGGCAAGATCTGTTGGGAAAAATGGGTCAAGGAAGAAACATGGGTCATGGGACTTGTTAGACTTCATCGTTGTTATTTATTAAAGAGTCAGAGGATGATGAAAGAGACATCTCCAAGTGTAATGAATATGAAAGTAATTACATATTGTGATTGCTGGCTGTGGCTGCTTGTGGCACTGTTAACAACTGCTATTATAACTTATGCTAGAAGGGCAGGAATGCCTCCATTATGTGTGGGCAAGATGTGGACAGATGTACAAAAACACATTATAGGAGATAAAATCTAGAAACTCTTTTTTTTTCATTGCTCCTAGAGGCCTTTACCCCCTGCTCGAGTGTCCCTTGAGATAACTAGCCTGGTGGATTTCTCATTATGGATTATGACTGATTTATTTTAACTGTTGTCTCTCCATTGTACTGGTAGCCCAGATCTATATCTTGCTTCTCCACTGATTTTCATCATTTCCCTAGATTCTGGTCACCATTCCAATACTGCTGTCAAGGCCAGTACAAGTTCACATGGTCCAAAACAGAAATTTCTAATTCAAACAATCTGTAAATGAGCTTCATCAAGGGATCTGAGAACCCCTGAAATTCTATGCAAATATTATGTATATACACACTTGTGCAGTTTCTTAAAAGCAGGTGTCTAACATATCACAACCTTTCAGATTTTTGTAACCTCCATTCACCCAAATTTAAGGACTACAAGTATAGATTCTCTTTGGCATGATTTGGACACTTTTATTATATTGCCTTTTAATTTGCCTTCCTATGAAGCCAATAGATTCTTAATAAGGGATAGGATTTTTTTATTACAAATAGGAATACTCACTTCCCTCATTCATCCAGATCCTCTTTAGAGGCAGGTGCAACCAATTCCTAGCTGCCATGAGTATTGTCAGCTATCAATTTAAGACTGCCCCTTCTGCAGAGAATTATCGTCCATCTAATTGAAGTTTTGCTCACAGGATGAGAACAGCCCATGTCTAATGACCACTGACCCAGAGTACCAAAGGCCTGCCCTCCTGCTTAAAGAAAACACCAAGTTTATGGTGCATTCACACTTCAGAGATCTCTGTGGGATCAGGCTAAAGCTCAACTCCAGCTGAGACCACATCCTTGTTCAGTTCATTCTTCTGCCCCACTCTGCTTCCCTCATTCCCCTTTTTCTGAGAGCATCTGAATCTCTGTCTTAGGCCCTGCTTTTGTAGAACCCAATCTAAAACAATGTCCATGCTCTTAAACCCTGAAGCTAATTTAATGTAGCTGATTGTTTCATGGAGATACTAGTCTAATGGAGGCCATTGTATGGGATCACTAACCTCAAATTAGTTCTAAGTAAAAACTTTACTCTTGAATATTTTCTTGGGCTATTTACTTAGAAATAGAAATAACACTTTGGACTTATGTAGGACTATTTTTCATAAACTGTGAGTGGCAACTGCTGTTATGAACAACTCTAAATAAAAATAATATATTTGACCTTTTCAAGTTAGCCAGAAATGGAATTATAATCTATCTACTTTCTATCATATTTACTACTTGAGCATCTCTCTTCCATTTTCCATTTATACAAGTATTTCAAGCTAAGTTCTGATGAAAGTTCAGCTTGCAAGTTTGTAGGGCTAGCCTGTTTCTAGAAGAGTACCCAAATTTCGAAGGCAGGCAAAGAATCTTGGCACCCTCAAAACTTGGCTCATTCTTTAGGTAAGCCAACAGGTGATGTACTGCTTATCACTTGTTGATGAGGCATACGTACTTGGCTATAATAAAATAACTGGCTTTTCACAAATTCTTAAAATATGCCAGGCCCTATGCATGCATTATCTCATTTAAGGGTCAAAACATTTAAGGGTCTCAAAACATCATTATTGTGCAAATACAATTATCTCCATTTCACAGATGAAAATCTTAGATATGTTAATATTTTCTGTATAATCACAGAACAAGTGACTGGCAGAACTAGGCTTCAGAAATGGATCTTCTTGACACTAATCCTTTGCTCTTAACAAATCCTTTGCTCGAACCAAACTTGGGTCCACTCACCAATCTACTGACACTGGGTTGTGATGAAGGAAAGTGCAGCCTTTATTGCAGGGCACAAAACAAGGAGTCCAGGGCAACTAGTCTCAGAACACCCAAACTTCCCAATGGGTTTCAGGAAAGCATTTTTAAAGGCCAAGTGAAGGAAGGGAGTTGCAGGGTATATGATCAGCTTGTGCACAATTCTCAGATTGGGTGATGGTAAAGTAACAGGGTGGTGTCACAAGGGTTAACATTATCAATCCTAAGGCACCAGTAGGTCTGGGGACTATGTGCTTATGGTCATCAAGTAGTTAATTTCTTCCATTTGGTGAGACTTTTAGCATCTATAAAACAACTCAGGAAATGTGCATCAGATACTATTACATAGGTACTTCAGAGAGGAGTTAAGCAGAGGGTATATGGGAAGGAGTCTGTCCCAGGAAGGCCCCATAAGGTCCTGCTTGGTTACAAAACTATATTTTGCTCCCATAATCTGGATACTATGCTTCTGCCTCTCATTTGATGAGGGGCAAGAAGAAATAGTTTATGTCCAAAAGTAAATGGAAAAGCCAGCACAGTGTAGAAGTGTGGTACGGAAGATGCAAGGTAATTATTCCTGGAGGTTCTATTTCATGGTTGAGCACAGAGCAAGCTTGAAGATTTCTGACCAAGGTAAGTGGGGGACTCTCCAACTTCAGTGAGTCTCTGAGTTTTTTGTTTTACATGCTGCTAAGACATCTTAGAGTGACTCCTTTCCTAGTCTTACCTCCAGTTTGCTGCCCTCATCGCCTGCTTGTTCTGAGTTTGCGATGCATGGAAAATAGTTTCCCTTTCAAACCTAGGTGTTATGACATGGCTGCTACATATGCAGTTAGCTGTCTGATAAAGTTGGGTGTTCCTCAATCAACTCACCAGCCTCTCTTCTATAAAGAGTTATCAAGGATCCTAACTGTTGTTATAACAGCAGGAAGTATTAAGCACAATTTAATTAAAAGTAGATGAACAAAACTAAACTCAATTTCTGCTTCTTAAACTGTGTTTACATAAATTGAATTTATTTGACCTCCATATTTTTGTGTATTTTTTGATAAAATATGTATGATTGGGTGTTATTTCTCCCAATTTTTTTTTATTGTTGCCTTGAATTTTCTGATATATTAGAAATAGATAAATTGGATCTCATCATATTTAAAATTTCCCTCTGTGAAAGATCCTCTTAAGAGAACTGAGAAACAAACTAGAAACTGGGTGAAAATACAGTAAGTCCCCTACATATGAATGAGTTCCATTCTGAGAGTGCATCCAATTTGTTTGTAAGTCTAACAAAGTTAGCCTAGGTACCCAACTAACACAATCGGCTATATAGTACTGTACTGTAATAGGTTTATAATAATTTTCACACAAATAATACATAAAAAACAAACAAAAATATAGAAACATTTTTAATCTTACAGTACAGTACCTTGAAAAGTACAGTAGTACCAGCTACATCACTGCTGTCTTTATGCTTGCTTCCAGACATCCTGGGCTTGAAATAAAGATCCTGTTCCACTGTATTCTATACAGTACTGTACAGTAAAGTACACAAAAGGGCAATCACTTGTAGAGGATGCATGCACATGACAATGTACGCCAGACACGTGAACTAACTTATGTGATTGGACATGTGAATGCTCTTGCACATCTTTGAAAGTTCTCAACTTGAAGGTTCATATGTAGCAGACTTAATGTATTTGCAAACCACACATTTAACAAAGTACTAGTATCTAGAATATATAAAGGACCCTCAAATAGCAACTTTAAAAAAAAAAATCCTGAACAGACATTTATGCAAAGAGCATATATAGATGGCAAATAAGCACATGAAAACATGTTCAACATCATTAGCAATTTGAGACTTGCAAATTGAAACCACAATGAGATATTACTACATACCTACTAGAAAGGATAGAATACAAAATAGTGATAACCCCAAATGATAGTAAGGATGCAGAGAAACTGGATCACTCATATATTGCTGGTAGAAATATAAAATTGTATGGCTACTCTTGAAAAGGTATGGCAATTGCTTACAAAACTACACAGGTACTTATTATATGATCCAGAAATTACACACTTGGGCTTTTATCTCAGAGAAATTAAAACACCATTGACACAAAGACCTGTATACAAATATTCATAGCAGCTTTATCCATAACAGCACAAAGTGGAGACAGCACACATGTTCTTCAATTGCTGAATAGTTGAACAAACTGTTGTGTGTACATAGCATGGAATACTACTCAGAAATAAAAAGGAACAAACCCTTTATCCACACAACAGCTTGGATGGATGCTCAGTGAATTATGCTGAATGGGAAAGCTAATCTCAAAAGGTTACATGTACTATATGATTCCATTTATATAACAATATTGAAATGACAGAATTATAGAAATGGAGAACAGATTAATGATCCTTAGAGGAATGCAGCTACTAATGGAAGTACAAAAAGAAGGGAGCATACTTTGGCCCATGAGCTGGGTAGAGGAATGAGGAAATGGCAAAATTATATTAACCTGATCTCTCTTCATCTCAAAGTGGTTTTGATGATTTCTCATAAGGAAGATGTCACAAAACAAATTTAGATGGTCCAATGAGCCTGAGATGTATCCAACAAAGGTAATAATGTGGAAAGAACATTTACTCAGTATTAATTTTTTCAGGCACCATTCTAAGTGTTTCACATTTATTAATCCTCATGATAGCTTAATGAGTTAGATGCTATGATTAATCCTATTTTCAAACCAGAGATTAGGCATAGAGAGACTAAGTACTAAGTACTAAGACTGCATATGTTCCTAAGGTGGTGGAGTGGGAATTTGAATCTAGGAAGTTTGTATCTGGATTCTTGCTCATAAATTTGATGCTATAGCTTTGTATCCTCAAGAAATTGTGCCTCACTCATTTCTCCTACTCCATGTAAAGTTTCCTTAAAATAGAAGCTCGTAAGTCTGATCCCTGGTGGTAGCCTGAAAACACTTTTATCCAGTTCATCTGGCCATGAGTACATTAAACTGATATTTAAGAATCTTGATATGAAATGACAAGCCAAAAGAGTTAAGATGAAACAGACTGAATAAAAATTATAGTTTTTGCCTTTATTATTTACTTTTTCTTCTAAATTGTGTGTATCATACTTAAGTACATGGAAGAATTTTCAGCAATGTGTAAATTATGAATCCAAAGTGGATACCTTTGCACTTTGCTTCACAATGTGGAGTGAATAAAATGTAACCCAGAAATAGAAGTATCTGAAAATTAAAGTGCTTTTGGCACTTAATTAGTGTTAATTAGCAATGGTAGTAATTTCCGTACATTATTTCATGCCACAAAACTTGTGCGTTGGAATATTGGCTTCTTGCCCTCATTGTCTTTGGAATGTGGAAACTGTTAGAAATTATTGCTTTGCAAAGAAAACCTACCATGATGGAATTTCAGGAGGCTATGAATAATATATTTTCAGTAAGGAAATGAGTGACCACGTGGCCCTTCTTTATAGTTTTTGTTTTTCTCTCTGAGTGTGAAGGTATAGACTCAGCATTTTATTATTCTCATAGCCTTTTTTGTCATTAAAAACTCTTTACTTTGTAGTCAGAGGCAGATGGGAGAATGCTCAGAGTTGATTATCTTGCTGAAAGGAAGAAAATAATGCTGTATTTAGTGATCTCTTAAAGAGAGGCTAGTTCTCAAAAGGCTTATCTGATGAACACTTATTTTGGAATCCAGCTTCAAAAAGTTTGGAGAAAAGAATATCAGTTAGAACCCTTTCTTGCAGTTCACTCAGCTGGTAACTTCTAATGCCTCAAGCCACACAGCTGAGATCTAATGGAAACAAATTCGTATCGAACTCTGTCTGACTCCAGACTTCTGTACGTCAGTGTGTCTCTTCTTTATGCAGAAGAGAAATTTTGTCACTTGTGAAAGCTCAAAAACTAAGACTCAGACTTTTTTCTGAGAGTGATTCTGAGATCAGTCTGGAGAGTCCTGAGCTGAGGCTGGGTCTTGCAATATGGCCTGCCTTGACTTAGCAGGAGGCCAGGTAGTAGCTGCTTCTATAGTTGCTACATGAGCCCTTCCTACCTTCACAGCTATAGTCTCAGATATATCCAGGACATCAAATACAGTAAAAGCCAAAGAAATGGAGATGCAAGATTAAATAAACATTTATCTTTAAAATACATTTAAAATAATGAATCTAAGTAATGGTAATACTGAATATTTGACTTGGTGAAAAGCCCGAAGAAAGGAATCAAACAGCTCCATTTTATCTTTATTCTTACTGCCTTACAGTAACACAAGGATTATTGTACTGTAGTAGATACTGTTAGTGCCTTATCAAGATTCCATTTACCTTCTTAGTACACTCATCTCCCAGTTGCTCTGAGAGTTTGCTGCTCATGGTTCAGAGCCGCCATCTCTCCTCAAAACTTCCCCTTGGCAAATGGCAGCCATCCCACCCAGAGGTGCAGGGGAAATTACACCCACTGGAGAAGACGGCTGGTAGTCAATGACCAAATGATGAAAGGGTACAAAAGCCCTACCCTCTCGCCTCAAGGTATAACCAAGCTAGAGGTATTATTCACATTCCAGAGCTCCCTATGGGATCAAACTGAGGCTGGACTTCAGCTGAACCACCTGTCTGTATATTTTCTTCCTCTTTCTTCTGTTTTCCTCATCCCCTTATAGTTTTCTCCTGAGTGCATTCCTTCAGTAAATCATTTTCATGCATACACACTCACACACAAATATATCAGGCTCTGCTTCTAGGGAACATAACCCACAAACACCCATTGAGAGCCATCAGGGATTCATAGGAGACTGATAAAATTCCATGTAGAGGGAGATAGTTCAGCAAAGAGGAAGAGATTGTATATGACATACAAAGGTATAAATGAAGTTACTTCTTACACAGTGCTCTGAAGCCAGTATACTCTGGATATTTAAACAAATCTATTTAATTTCCTGCAAAGACAAATTAAATTCCTATAGTAATATGTTGTATGTGGAAATAGATGTTTTAAAATTTCTGAGCTACAAAATAATCTATAAGATTGGAAGCCTTTCAAAAGTAGGCATCATAAATATGCAAGTTAGGAAGGAAACCCAGAGATTCCTTACATCCAAGTCGCAATACATATCTAAGAATTAGGTGTCTTTCCTTTTTTACACATTCTGAGAAAACATTTATAACTTTAATCAGTAACTCATTTAGTGGCTAATGATCCTAACAACTGGAAAACTATTCATTTTTACCTAATGCAAATGCTTGCTATCCAGTGTAAATTTCCTTCCTCTCCCACCCTGTGTAGATTTGAGAAATTAATGAGTTATAATGTTCCTTTACTTTTTCAGAATTCATTTTCTTACTTTCTTTTTTGGGGCAGAAATGAAATGAGGATTCCCATTCCTCTAACTTAGGGACAAAGCTCTGTTGGAACAACCTCTGGTTACAAACAGCTAGATATTCTGGATAAGATATGCTCATATCTGCACAGGAATGGTTAAAAAAAAAAGGCTCTAGAAATAAAGAGGGAAACTAAAGCTAGGATGGCAAATAATCTGGTAGCCTGGGATAGTTATGGGTCCAATATATGTTAGGATTTCAGGGTAGCATTTTAAAGCTGTCAGGAGCTCCGCTGAGCTGGAAGAGAGAATGAGCTGCTAGGTGTCAATTAGGCAATTAAAGCAACAAGCCAAAAATGAAAAATTTAAGCCTTTAATCACTGTGATGGTATAAGCAAGAGTCTAAAATCAGAGAACATGCTGGTTGCCTCCTGTTGGGTGGGTCAGCACGGACATGGGTGGCAGTTTCTTAATTGTTGCGGGAGCTCTGAACACCTTGGGGGGAGGGGGATGCTGGAAGGGTGTGTGGAAAACAGTGGAAAAGTGCCCAGAACTGAGATTGGGGAAAGTGTCTTCAAAGTCTTCCCCTCCAGCCCCCATAAGAAAGCTCAGCAGAGGTGCCTGAAGAAGACATCGCTCTGCCCAGGGCCTCAGATAAAGAGACCTAGGAATGAAGGGTCTGAGCTAGGAATGCAAATGTGTGAAAGAGTGTGGGCAGCAGAAGGGGTCTGAGACCTTGACGGCAACTCCCCTTGAAGCTTCCACCCAGGCTGGTGCAATGTTTCCCTGTGAAGCTTGACAAGTAAAGCCTTTGTCATTGTCTATGGTTGGGCCTGAAAAGTCACACATAGGTTTTTAACAAAGAACCAGTATCCTCGCATTCAATGTAAGGAGAGGTAATCCGTCCTTCTGCTAGTAATAAGACATATCCTTGGAACAGATAACTTTACATTAAACTAGCATCCTGGAAGAGCTTTTCCTTTGGTAAAAAGAAGAAGAAATTAACTTTATACACTAGTCCACAGAAGGGAAAAATAAGAGCTTTTCTTTGTCTCGATCTCTATATGGAACAAAAATCGCACATGAGAAATGCAAGTCCCAGGACTATCCCTTCTGGGGGTTTGGAGTCTAATTTATAATATGAATTTGGTGGGAGAATCCCCAAATTAGGGTCTGCAAATGAAACACATGAAGACGCACGAGGTGCTTTGTAGCAACCATTCCAGAGCAAAGAGTACACAAGATTCCCACAGAAAACATTAAATAACCAATCTGAGATGAAGATGAGCTGTTAGTAAAAATTTACAAACGATGCAAAGAAACCACCCATCATGAGGGATGGTTATGTGAACAGTTAACCATACGATGATTAGACACATAGTGAAACTGCAGAACGTGGAGGACAAAGAAAAGAATCTCATAAGAATCAGAAAGAAAGAGCAGATTTTCTAAGAAGGAATGACATTTGTATCAATAGCAAGGTATACTATAGACCAGGAAACAGTGAAAAAATATGTTCAATAGGTATTTGGAAATAACTGTCATAAAGGAAGAAATCAATTTTTTAAAAAGACATTATTGAAGCCTGCAGAAAAATCAAATATTAAGAGGGGTTTTTTTTGAGGATAAAAATTAACATACAAAAATCAATAGCATTTCTATATACCAGCCGAAACCAATTATAACTTTTAATATATTTTACAATGATTGCATTCACCATAGAAGGAAAAACCAGAAGGTATCTCAGAGCAAAAGGAATAAAAACACATTTATGAAGAAAAGTATTAAAATTTATTTTAAGTCATAAAAGAAAACCTCATCGTTTTGAAGGAGATATGTTCATGGATAGAAAGAAAATGTTAATTTCAATAAAATAATCTATAGATATATTTCTAATTAAAACCACACAATTATTAATTTTAAAATTATTCATTATTAAAACCTTTTAGAAATTTAGAATTCTTTTTCACGGACCTTGCCAAATAGATTGTTAAACTCTTATATAATAAGATGTATAAAATCAATTTGAAAAAGAATAACAAAAAGGCATTTTTTTTTAACCAGATATGAACACTAGTGATAATGTTATAGTTATTAAGGCAGTGAGCTATTAGTATAGACAATAGATAAATGTAGTGATGATGTACACACTAGGCCAATTGAAACAGGAGGGAAGGGAGCAGGGCACAACCTTTAAAAGAATGATATAGCCATAGGACATGACAATGACTGGTTAGAACCAATTGTGTCCAAGATGGCAGAAGATTTGTCTTCCAGTAGACCTTGAGCCTCATTATATGCTCATTGTAATACATCAACACACTAAATGACACACCCACCAACACCATGACAGTTCTGAGGTCAACCATAAAAGGTCAAAAAGTGGGCAGTGACCCAATTCCTGGAAATGCCCACCCCTTCCCCCAAATAATTAGAATAATCCTCCCACTCATTAGCCTATGAAATTACCCAGCCCATAAAAACTAACCACGCCATATTGCAGGGCTCTCTCTCACCTTCTGAGATGGCCCACATTCTGTCGGTGGAGTGTGTTTCTCTCTAAATAAATCCACTTCTTACCTATATCTTTGTCTCTCAGTGAATTCTTTCTGCGATGAGACATCAAAAACCTCAAATTCACCAGGAATACAATGACAGAATGGACCTTAGAAACAGACCCACATGTACATATATGAATATTTGCTTTATGACAGAAGTGGCATTACAAGTCATTGTGAACAGAATGAACTATGCATGTGTAAAAAATAAAATTATATTATTACCCCACATAATACATAAAAATAAATTCCCTACAGAGTAAAATTCTAAATGTGACTAGCACAAAATTTAAAACTTTTAAGGGAGCCTATAAAAGAATCCCTTGATGGCCACAAAGTAAATTAGATTTTCATAAACAAGACAAAAATGCACAAACCGTAAAGGAAATGAATGACAAACTGGCCACATTAAAATGAATACAATCCATGGAAACAAAATAACACCATGAACAAAGTTGAGATCTACACCACAGACAGTCAGAAGATATTAATGAACATAGTCATGGAAGGCTTAGTAGACAAAATACATAAGGCACTCCTCCAAAACAATGGGAAAAAAATAAACAACCTGATAAAAAATGGGTTGAAAATGGGCAAGAGATGAATAAGCAAGTTTTAAGAAGGAGAAAACCAAATGCCAATAAACACAGAAAATATTACTTAACCTCACTAGTATAGATAAATACAAATTGGCACCATACTGAGATTCTTTTAGCCATTTGTCTCATAAAATTAAAATAGATAAAAATATTTTAAGTCTGACAACTTCAAAAGGAGGTGAAGATGGAAAGAAATGTACATGCAACACATCAGTTGAAGGTAACATGTAGCAATCTCATTTGAAACAGAAACTCATAATCTCAGTGGCTTAATACAAAGAAAGTTCATTCATTGTTCATGTCACAGTCCAGGGGACATGTTCCTGGTCATACAGCCTCTGATGAAGTCATTCAGAAAGCCCAGTCCCTCTCATCTTGTAACTCAACTCTGTTCAAAGTCCTTAGAGAACTCTCCTTGCAGCTGGATGATGAGGAAGGAGACCATTGGGAAGTCTCACTTCTTGGTCATGGAAGCTTTAAAGGACCACTCACCTCTTCTATTCACATGTCACCAGCATTCAGGTCTTCAGAAACATCTAACTACAAGAAAGGCCAGGAAATGGAATCAAGCTTTATGCTCAGGAGGAAAAGAAAATGGGACCTGGTAGATATGCATAATCTCTTGCCACAAAATACTTGTGCATTTCTGGTAAGAATATACATTAATACAATCATTTTGAAGGCAATTTTTAGTAAAATTTTCATTACACATACCTTTATAAGCCACATTTCAACGTATAAATAACCTAGGAAAATCTTATACACATGTTCAGAGGATTACTTACAAAGATTTTTTTTTTAATATTCCTTTCAATAATTTTTATAATTTTGATAAATAGAAAACAACATAATTTTCTCTTTGTTGAGGAATGGAAATGTGAACAGTGGTTTATTTATACAATGGAACATTATAGTGTAGTTAAAATTAATTTTAAAATTAAATGTTATCAGTGTAGATACATTTGAAAATGTGAATTACATTAATATAAAGTATTAAATCATAAAAAAGTGCAAAATCATATGTGCACAATTTAAAATTTTACAAAACAACAATTTCCACTGTTCATGAGTACATGTATATAACAATAGCATAAAAGCATGCAGGGAATAATATACACTATTTTCAGGATAGTGGTAAGCTCTGAGGATGAAATGACAAGAAAGGTGATTTGAATTCTTAAAAAAGGAAAAAAAAATCTGAAGCGTATCTGGCAAAATATTACCCTGTTTTAAATCTAGATTTTGTGTACAAAGGTATCTGTTATATGCTCCCAGTGTATATTTCAAATGCATATTAATAAAGTTATTCTAAAAATAAAGTGAAAAATATGTAAAAGATGTTTCAGCACTAACTAGTCTGTCATAATTTTCAAATTATTTTAAGACTTCACATATTTCCACATATTGCAGTAGATAAATTATATAAAACAATTAGATTTTAGTATAATTTTAAAAGGAAGATCTTTGAGCAAATGAAATGGGAAAACATTATCTAAAAATCATTAAAACACATTAATTACAATGTTTCCATAAAGGCAGATCTTTTGGGTTTTTAGGGAGGCTTCATTACAATAGACAGGATTGATTAAATCATTGGCCATCAGTGACTGAACTCAACCTCTAGTGCCTCTCCTCTCCCTGGAGGTGGATGTGAGACTGAAAGTTCCAACCCTCCAGTCACCTGGTTGGGTCACCTGGCAACTATCCCCCATCTCTTAGATAGGGTCCAAAAGTCATCACATTAACATAATAAGAGAACTTTATTGCTCTCATCACTTAGGAAATTCCAAGGGTATTAGAAGCTCTGTGCCAGAAACAGGGACAAAAACCAAACAAAAAACCATTTCTTATTATAAATCCCAGTATTGAAACTGAGCAGAACACTTTGGGGCCCTCGGGGTACAAATCCTTTCCGTGTCCCCCATTTCTTGTTTGTGGGGAAAAGGCTTCATTCAGTCTCCTTGACCTTCCTTGAGTACCAAAGGGCAGTTTCAAACAGTTGCTTATCAAGGAAGGTTGGGAATGCAAAAACAAAGGAGGAGCAGTCAAGAAACAATAGTGCAGGGTCCTCCTCAAGGAATATACATAACAATATATCTTTGAGTTATTCTGCAGGAACTAAGATCCCCTCCCAGGTGGAGAATGATAACTTCAGGCTGAGCACAAGAGTCCTGGAACAACATAGTTCCAGGTAACAGGACTGGAACACAGCAGTCCTGTTACCTCACCACCAACCAGTTAGAAGAAAATCTTCACACCGTGGAAGAAAACGAAGACTCTCACTCCCTTCCCAAATGATTAACTGTGATTGACCTCCTCTTTCTCCCTTTAAAAACTTTTATAGCCAAGCAGAATCTTCAGAGGTGGTTCTTGGACATGAGTCTGCCTTCTCCTCAGGTTGCTGGCCTCCTGAATAAAGCAAGCTTTTCTTTCCAACCAATACTTGTCTCTCAAGTATTGGCTTTTGAATGGTGAGCAACCAAAACCTGAGTTCAGTAACAGTATCACAGCAGATCTTTTAATTGATTTATTGCTCTCTTGCTCTCCTACCTTCCCCAATATACAAAAGTTAGATACATAAAATAATAAAAAATAGCTTATGTAGTCACAAAGTGGCAATGAGACAGTCATGTCTTAATCTAAATCCTTTAATGGTATATTATTTATAATATCATTTTCACTATCTCAGTGGGGTCATCTAGCTATTTACAAACTGAATATTGTTTAGAGGTCCACTGTTCTCAGAATATCATGTGACTCTGACTTGGTGAGTGAATGCTCCACAATAACATAATTCTTAATTTTTAGGTTGTTTCAGCTACTCTGTCTCTTGAAAACTTATTCAGATCCATTTACATTTCTTTGAGATTTTGAATTCTAATAATGTGGTTTTGAAATCAAGCAGGACCCTATGGTACCCTCTCAGGTGGGTACAAAAGCCTTTCAGTATCCCCTGTTTCTTGTTTGTAGGAAAAAGGCTTCAGCTTCCTGGACCTTCCCTAAGTTCCAAAGGGCAGATTCCATTTCTAATTAGGGAAGTAAGGAAATGCAGAAACAAGGGAGGAGCAGGCAAGAACCAATAGTGCAGTGATAAAGCAGGGTCCTGATTCCTCCTCAAGGAATATACATAACAATATATCTTTTTTTTTTTTTAGTGTTGGTGTTTTTTTTTTTTCACACACACACACTGTATTTTATTTTTACAAGAGATAAACTGACACCAAGCATTGTAAATGGATGACCACAATAAAAGCAACAATGATTGCAATTACCAAACATGAAACACACTCATACTATGTCATAATATTGACATTCAGTCCAGTAATCCTCCACTGTAACAGCTCCTTTACTTTGCAGTGATAATTGATTTGTATATTTTTTGCCTCTGAGTCCTTGTGGGATTTTTTTTTTTTATTCAAACAGAAAGTCACAAAAATTATAATCATCCTCATCAGTTCACTCAGTCCCATGTAATTAATTTTTTTTTCATCTTGATCATTTGTTAGCACTTTTATGAATTCATCAGTTTTCCATTAGAGTTCTGAAAATGCTTATTCATTCAGTTCAGCAGTACAGTCAGTTACCAGAAACCCATACTTGTCAGAGTCTTTTCCATGAATTCCTTGAAGATGAAACACTTTTAGAGGAACATTTTTGCAAAAGCATCAGAGTACACCCAGAACTGTCTGTAAAACAATATATCTTTGAGGTCTTCTTCAGGAACTAAGGCCCACCACCCAGGTGGAGGATAGTAACTTTGGGCAGAGCACAAGATTCCTGGAACACCACCCTGTTACCTCACCACCAAACAATCAGAAGACAGTCACACACCCTCCAGCCCTCACCCCAAATTTTGCCTTTAAAAACTCTTCCCTGAAACCCATCTGAGAGTTCAGGTCTTTTGAGCACAAGCCAATCTATCTCCTTGTATGGCCCTTGTAATTAATTTTTCTCTGCTCCAAACTCCGATATTTAGGTTTGTTTGGCCTCACTGCGTCAGACACACAAACTTGTGTTTGACAACGTGCGTTCAGTTTCTACTGAATATATCAATACTTAATTAACTTAGTTTTAAGGGGTTTAAATTTTCTGGCACTAAAAGTCATAAAACACCAGAAAAAGTGCTCAAAGAGCAAAGCATATGGTTAAGAGATTCCAAAGAGTCACCTCAATTTAAGGAGTATCACAGCATCCTGATAAGGAGAAGGGACTCTGAAAGCAGACTTTCTGGGCTTGGACAAGTAAAAAGAATTCTTTTTGTATCCATGTATCTTTAATAAAAACATAGATAGTACTTAAATAGATATCAAGATACTAATATGTAGTTAATATTCACATTAATATATACATTATACTAGCACCTACCCTAGAAAGATTTTATAAGGATCTTAATAATTTAGTATATGTAAAGTGTTTAAGAATTTCTGGCAGATAGTAATCACTTTATAAGTGCTTATTACATAAATAAATTCTCACATTTTACAGCACCTAATTTCTCTTGAACTGGAACCATATTCATAATTGTGAGTCTGGAACCTCTCAGACTTGTTAGTGCAATGCCAGGTTGACCTAAGATGTTATGCAAAAATAAGTTATAAACAACAAGTCACTCCCAATGACCAGATTTGTGATGGTACTTATTACCAAACAACAGTAAAACAAATCTTTCACTGGCAGATGACTTGAACAACCACAAATGACACATTGGAAGAGATGCTTGTATCAACAAAAAACATAGGCTTATTATTAGTGAGCTGACCCTGATGCTGAAAACTCGGCCTCTCTGCACAGGTGCTGAATCGAATCTCGGAGACAGAGTATTGGGTGAAGTAAAAAAAGAATAGCTTTATAGCTTTGCCAGACAAAGGGGGACACAGCAGGCTCGTGCCCCTCAAAAATTGTGTGTCCCAACCCGGGAGGATTGGGTGAGGAGTTTTATAGCAATAGTTCAAGGGTGGGGTTGCTGATAGTTTAGGATGTGTGCAAGGTTTGCACTCCTTTAATCTGAGCTCACTCAGATAATCTGATGAGTTTTTGTGGTTTCTTTAATCTGGCCTCCAGGTGGTCTTCTTGAAGAGCTTCTCTGGTTCCTTTAATCTGGCTTCAGTTGGTCTTCTCTGAAATGAAGAATACTGACATCTTCCATTTGTTGGGTTTTAGTTTCTCCTCTGTGTGTCACTTGGGGAGGAACCAGGACCCTGTCCCAAGGCTGCATTATTGTTTCTTGGCTGCTCCTCCCTTGTCTCTGCATCCCCTCCCTTCCCTGATTAGCAACTGTTTAAATCTGCCCTTTGGAACTCAGGAAAGATCAGGGAGGCTGGAGTCTGTTCCTTACAAACAAGGAATGGGGGACATGGAAAGGCTTCCATGCCCAGGAGCCCCACAGGGTCCTGTTCAGTTTCAACCCTAAACTTTTTCTTCACATCTCAAACCCCACAGTGCCTTCCTGGTGCCAAGATTTAAGAACTATAAAAATGAATATTTCTTATAATTTAATAATTTTACCGTGTTTTTATTTCTTTTACATTCAATAAACATTTAAACTTTTAGAATAGTTGTAGATTTACAGAAAAGTTCAAGGATATTACAGAACTCCCATCTACCCTGCACCCAGTTTCCTCTACTGTTAACATTACAATGGTTATATGTTTCTATAAGCATTTGTGTGCAGGTTTTTGCATGGACATAAGATTCTAAAGCAGTTGGATAATACCTAAGTGTACAATTGCTGGATTGTGTGGTAAGATTTTGTTTAGCTTTATGGGAGCTGCCAAACTATCTTCCAAAGAGCTTGTTCCATTTTGCATTCTGTCCCCCAAAGAATGAGAATTCCTGTTACTTCAATTGCTTATCAATGTTTGGTTCTGTCAAATCATTCCTCCTCAATATTAACCATTCTAAGATTAAGCTAGGTGTGTGATGGTATCTCATTGCTTTAATTTGCAGTTCCCTAATGACATGATGTTAAGAATCTTTCATATGTTACTTGCCATCTGAATTTCTTTTTTGATGATGTATCTGTTCAGGCCTTTTGACCATTTTTAAATGGATTTGTTTACTTCCTTATTGCTGAGTTTCAGTGTTCTCTGTATAATATGGAACAAATCCTTTATCAGATAAGTATTTTGCAAATATTTTCTCACAAACTGTGGCTTGTCTTTTCAATCTTTTAACAGTGTCTTTCACTGAGCAAGAGGTTTATCTTTAATAAAAACTAGCTTATCAATTTATTCTTTCATGGATCATGTTTTGTTGTTGCAGATAAAAACTCATCACCAAACCCAAGATCACACAGATTCTCTCCTATATTTTCTTCTACAAGTTTTATCATTTTGCATTTTACGTTTAGGTCTTTAACTCATTTTTAATTTATTTCTGGGTAAAGGGTGAGGTCTGAGTCTAGGTTTATTTTATTTTTTATTTTTATTTTATTTTATTTTATTTTACTTTTTACAAATGGCTGTCCAGTTTCTCTAGTACAATTTTTTGGAAAGAGTATTATTTATTCATTAGTTTGTCTTTGCAAATTTGTCAAAAATTAGTTGACTGTGTTTGTTCAGGTCTGTTTCTTGTCTCTGTATTCTTTTCCATTCATCAGTATATCTATTCTTTTGCCAATACCACATTGTCTTGATTAGAGTAGCTTTATACTGTCTTAATATCAGGTAATGTGAATCCTCCAATTTGTTCTTCATTATTGTGTTGGATAGTTCAGACTATTTGACTTTGCATGTAAATTTTGAAATCAGTTTGTCAATATTCACAAAAAAGTGTTCTTGGGTTTTGAATGGGATTTGCATTAATTTTATAAATTAAGGTAGGAAGAATTGAAATCTTAATAACATCAGGTTTTGCAAATCATGTCGCCATTAATTTCGATCCTCTTTGAGCAATTTTGTCAGTGTTTTGTAATTTTCTGTGTACATTTTGTGTATAAACTACACAAAATAGATTTTTTTCCGAAGTACTTAATTTTTAAAAATCTTTATTGAGATATAATTCACATGTCATACAATTCACCAATTTAAAGTTAAACTTCAATGTTTTTTAGTATATTTCAGAGCTGTGCAGCCATTACCACAATCAATTGTAAAAGATTTTCATGACCTCAAAAAAGAAATCCTCTACCCTTTGGCAATCACTCCCTATCTTCTCCCTCGGTCACAGGTAACCACTAATCTACTTTCTGTCTCTATAGACTGGCCTCTTCTGTATATTTGGTATAAAAAGAATTTTACAGAGTGCAGCCTTCTGTAGCTGACTTTTTTCACATACATAATGTTTTCAAGGTTCCTCCATGTTGTAGCATGTTATTAATACATTTCTTTTTATTGCTGAATACTAGTCCACTGTATGAATATGCTGCTTTCGTTTATCCATTCATCAGTTAACAATGGATATTTTGATTGTTTCTACTTTTTGGCTAATATGATTAATGCTGATATCAACATTAATGTACAAGTTTTTGAGTGTAATTATGTGTTTTAAATTATTTGGGTATATATCTAAGAGTGGAATTAGTGGGTTATATGGTAACTCTACGTTTAATTTTTTGAGAAACTGCCAAACTCTTTTCCAAAATGCCTGCTCCATATTACATGCTAACCAGCAATGTATGAGGGTTCCAATTTCTCTATACATTTGCAAAATCTTGTTTTTGTCCATCTTCTTATTATAGTCACCCTAGTGAATGTGAAGTGGTATCTCATTGTTTTAATATGTGTTTCCCTATGATTAATAATATTGAGTATTTTTCATGCCATACTGAACATTTTTATATCCTCTTTCAAGAGATAGTTTCTTTTTTTTCCCATTTAAAAAAATTGGGTTATTCATCTCTTTAGTATCAAGTTTTAAGAGTTCTTTATATATTATGGATATGAATCCTTTATCATATATGTGATTTACAAATTTATTTTATTTTTAATGCTATTAAATATAAATAGTATTTATTTGAATTTTAAGTTCCAGTGATTGGTTGCTGGTATATAAAGTTGGAAGACTTTTGCATATGAACCTTATCTACTGCAAAATTGCTCTACTCATTTATTAGTTCTGAGAGTATTTTTGGTAAATTTGGGGAGTTTTCTACATATACAGTTATCTATGAATACAGACAATTTTATTTCTTCCTTTCCAATCTGTACAGATTTTATTTCCATTCCTTCTATCATGGCACTAGCTGGGACTTCTAGTATGATGTTAAATAGGAATGGTGAGAGAGCGCATCTATGTCTCATTCCTGACCTTTAGGTGCTGGCCAGATTTTATCAATTGTATTGATCTTCTCAAAGAACCAGCTTTTGGTTTAATTGATTTTTTATCTACTTTTCCTGTACTCAATTCTAATTTTTATTATTTACTTTCTTCTACATTTTTTTTTAGCTTTAAATTTTCTCCCTTTCTGTATATTCTTAATGTGGAAGCTTAGGCTATTAATTTTAGATTTTCTCATAGTACTGTTTAGAGGGAAGTTTTTAATGTTATAAATTTCCCTCTAAGCACTGTTTTAGCTGTATTCTATAAATTTTGATAAGTAGTATTTTCATTTTTATTTTATTCAAAATATTTTAAAATTTCTCTCCAGACTTTTTCTTTCACCTATGTGTTATTTAGAAGTGTTTTGTTTAAGTTTTGCATAATGCTTTCCAGGTTCATCTATGTTGTCACAAATGACAGAATTTCCTTCTTTTTGAGGCTGAATAATATTCTGTATATGTATACCACATTTTCTTCATCCATTCATTTATGAACAGACACTTATGTTGTTTTGATACCTGGGCTACTGTAAATAATGTTGCTATGACATGGGAGTACAGATATTTCTTTGAGATAAACATTTGTTTCCTTTGGACACATACCCAGAAGTGAGATTGCCGGATAATAGGGTCATTCTATCTTTAATTTCTTCAGGAAACATCATGCTATTTTCTAAAGTGGCTGTACCATATTACATTCCCACCAAAAATGTACAAGTGTTCCCTTTTCTCGACATCCTTGTCAGCATTTGTTATCGCTAATCTTTTTGTAATAACCATTCTAACAGGTGTGAGGTGTTATCTCATTGTGGTTTTTATCTGCATTTCCCTTATGATTAGCAATGTTGAGCATCTTTTCATTTACCTGTTGGCCCTTTGTATATCTTTGGAAAAATGTCTATTTAGCTTCTTTACCCATTTTTAACTGAGTTATTCATTATTACTGTTATTGAGTTGTATGAGTTCCATATATATTTTGAATATTAACCTCCTATTAGATATGCAGATTGTAAATATTTTCTCCCATTCCTTTACTGAACAGAAGCTTTTTAGTTTTCTGTAGTCTCACTGGTTTATTATTATTCTGTTGACTTTGCTTTTTGTGTCCAATCCAAAAAGTCATCACCAAGATCAATGTCAAGAAGATTACCCCCTATGTTTTCTTCTAGGAATTTTATACTTTCGTATTTTAAGATCAAGTATTTAATGCATTTTGAGATGATTTTTGTGTAAAGTGTAAAATAGGGGTCCACCTCATTTTTTTTGCATGTGGCCATCCAATTTTCCCAGCACCATTTGTTGAAGATTATCCTTTCTTCATTATATATTCTTGGCTCCTTTGTCAAAAGTTAATTGACCATATGTGAATGGGTTTATTTTGGTGCTTTCTGCCCTGTTCCATTGGTTTATGTGTCTGTTTTTGTTTGTTTGTTTGTTTTTTTAACATCTTTATCAGAGTATAATTGCCTTACAATGGTGTGTAAGTCTCTGCTTTATAACAAAGTGAATCAGTTATACATATACATATGTTCCCATATCTCTTCCCTCTTGCATCTCCCTCCCTCCCACCCACCCTATCCCACCCCTCTAGGTGGTCACAAAGCACCGAGCTGATCTCCTTGTGCTATGCGGTTGCTTCCCATTAGCTATCTATTTTACGTTTGGTAGTGTATATATGTCCATACCACTCTCACTTTGTCACAGCTTACCCTTCCCCCTCCCCATATCCTCAAGTCCATTCTCTAGTAGGTCTGTGTCTTTATTCCCATCTTGCCACTAGGTTCTTCATGACTTTTTTTTTTCCTTAGATTCCATATGTCTGTGTTAGCATACTGTATTTGTTTTTCTCTTTCTGACTTACTTCACTCTGTATGACAGACTCTAACTCCATCCACCTCACTACAAATAACTCAATTTCATTTCTTTTTATGGCTGAGTAATATTCCATTGTATATATGTGCCACGTCTTCTTTATCCATTCATATGATGATGGACACTTAGGTTGCTTCCATGTCCTGGCTATTGTAAATAGAGCTGCAATGAACATTTTGGTACATAACTCTTTTTGAATTATGGTTTTCTCAGGGTATATGCCCAGTAGTGGGATTGCTGGGTCATATGGTAGTTCTATTTTTAGTTTTTTAAGGTACCTCCATACTGTTCTCCATAGTGGCTGTATCAATTTACATTCCCACCAACAGTGCAAGAGGGTTCCCTTTTCTCCACACCCTCTCCAGCATTTATTGTTTCTAGATTTTTTGATGATGGCTATTCTGACCGGTGTGAGATGATATCTCATTGTAGTTTTGATTTTCATTTCTCTACTGATTAATGATGTTGAGCATTCTTTCATGTGTTTGTTGGCAATCTGTATATCTTCTTTGGAGAAATGTCTATTTAGGTCTTCTGCCCATTTTTGGATTGGGTTGTTTGTTTTTTTGTTATTGAGCTGCATGAGCTGCTTGTAAATTTTGGAGATTAATCCTTTGTCAGTTGCTTCATTTGCAAATATTTTCTGCCATTCTGAGGGTGTCCTTTGGTCTTGTTTATAGTTTCCTTTGCTGTGCAAAAGCTTTTAAGTTTCATTAGGTCCCATTTGTTTATTTGTGTTTTTATTTCCATTTCTCTAGGAGCTGGGTCAAAAAGGATCTTGCTGTGATTTATGTCATAGAGTCTTCTGCCTATGTTTTCCTCTAAGAGTTTGATAGTGTCTGGCCTTATATTTAGGTCTTTAATCCATTTTGAGTTTATTTTTGTGTATGGTGTTAGGGAGTGTTCTAATTTCATACTTTTACATGTACCTGTCCAATTTTCCCAGCACCACTTATTGAAGAGGCTGTCTTTTCTCCACTGTATATGCTTGCTTCCTTTATCAAAGATAAGGTAACCATATGTGCGTGGGTTTATCTCTGGGCTTTCTATCCTGTTCCATTGATCTATATTTCTGTTTTTGTGCCAGTACCATACTGTCTTGATTACTGTAGCTTTGTAGCATAGTCTGAAGTCAGGGAGCCTGATTCCTCCAGCTCCATTTTTTGTTCTCAAGATTGCTTTGGCTATTCGGGGTCTTTTGTGTTTCCATACAAATTGTGAAATTTTTTGTTCTAGTTCTGTGAAAAATGCCAGGGGTAGTTTGATAGGGATTGCATTGAATCTGGAGATTGCTTTGGGTAGTAGAGTCATTTTCACAATGTTGATTCTTCCAATCCAAGAACATGGTATATCTCTCCATCTATTTGTATCATCTTTAATTTCTTTCATCAGTGTCTTATAATTTTCTGCATACAGGTCTTTTGTCTCCTTAGGTAGGTTTATTCCTAGATATTTTATTCTTTTTGTTGCCCACTCTCACCACTATTATTCAATATAGTTTTTGAAGTTTTAGCCACAGCAATCAGAGAAGAAAAAGAAATAAAAGGAATCCAAATCGGAAAATAAGAAGTAAAGCTGTCACTGTTTGCAGATGACATGATACTATACATAGAGAATCCTAAAGATGCTACCAGAAAACTCCTAGAGCTATGTGTCTGTTTTAATGCCAAAACCCACATTATACGGTTTTGATCACTATAGTTTTATAATATAGTTTGAAATCAGGAAGTGTGATACCTCCAGCTTTGTTCTTTTTTCTTAAAATTACTTTGACTATTCAGAGTCTTTTGTGACTCCTTACAAATTTTAGTTTTTGTTTTTGTTTTTTTTTCTATTTCTGTGAAAAATATCATTGGAATTTTGATAGAGATTGTGTTGAATCTGTATATTGTTTTGAGTAGTATAGGCATTTTGACAATATTAACTCAATATTTATACCTTTCCATTTTTTTCTGTCTTCTTCAATCTCTTTCATCAATGTCTTATAGCTTTCAGAGTACAGATCTTTAACCTCCTTTGTTAAATTTATTCCTAAGAATTTAATGCTTTTATAATGCTATTATAAATGGGATCATTTATTTAATTTTTCTTTCTGAAATTTCATTGATGGAGTATAAAGATGCAACTGATTTATCATTATTATTACTGACTTTGTATCCTGCAACTTTATTAAAGTAATTTACTAATTCTAAGTTTTATTTTTTGGTGGTCTATGGGGTTTTCTATGTATAATATCATGTCATTGGCAAATACCAACACTTTTCCTTCTTCCTTTCCTATTTAGATATTTTTATTTCTTTTCCTTACCTAACTCCTCTAGCTAGGACTTCCAGTACTATGTTGAATAAAAGTGGTGACAGTGGGCACTCTTATCTTGTTCTTGATCTTAGAGGGAAAGATTTCAACCTTTCACCATTGTATATGATGTTAGCTGTAGGCTTGTCATATGTGGTCTTTATTATGGTGAAGTACATTCCCTCTATACCCAGTTTATTAAGAGAATTTATTATGAAAGAATGTTGGGTTTGTTTGTTTGTTTTTTCCTTCTCCTAAATTTGACCTTTGTTTATTCTTTTTCTAGTTCCTTTGTGTTTGGAAAAGATGCTTGATATGATTTCAATCTTCTTAAATTTATTAATACTAGTTTTATGGTCTTGCCTATGATCTATCTTAGAGAGTGTTCCATATGTGCTTGAAAAGAATATGTATTCTGCTGCTGTTGTATGGAATGATGGAATGCCCTGTATATGTCTGTTAGGTCCATCCAGTATAATATGTAGTTAAAAGCCAATGTTTCCTTACTGACCTTCTGTCTGGATGATTTATCCATTGTTAAAAGTAGGGTATTGAAGTCCCCTGGTATTATTGTATTGCTGTCTATTTCTCCCTTCTAATCTGTTAATATTTGCTTTATAAATTTAGGCATTCCTAATGTTGGGTGCATAGATATTTACAATTGTTGTATCCTCTGGATAAACTGACCTCCTTATCATTATATAATGACTTTCTTTGTCTCTTGTTACAGTCTTTGGTCTTGTATACTCTCAATTATTAAGTACAGTTAATAATTATGGATTAATATTAGTTCATCAGTGTAACAAATATATGTACTAATGAAAGATATTAATAATGAAGGAAACTGTGTGCAGAGAATTTTTGAGAATTCTCTGTACTGTGTGCTCAACTTCTCTGTAAACCAAAGACTATTCTAAAAATATAGTCTATTATTTTAAAATACACACACACACACACACACACACACACATACCCCTATGGAACTCAGCAGGATAATGACAAAGTAGCAAAGGAAAAACATAGCCTTAAATTTTTATAGTCAAAATAAGGAAGGTTAAGCATTAATTATGTAAGTGTCTAACTTAAGAAGTTAGAAAGAACAATAGGATAAATTCTTAAATAGAAAAAGAATATAAGTAAAAGGGAAAAACTTAATGAAATATGAAAGAAGCATGCATTAGACTAAACTTTATAAAAAGATTAATGAAATACACAAAACTCTGATGAAATGATGAGTAAAAAGAGAAAGCACAAGTAAACAAAGTTTTGAATAATACCATATAAATAAAAAGATAACTGGAGAACTGAATCAATAACCTCACTGAAATCTATTTGAAAATTTGGAGGTCATGGATATATTTATTAAAAGAATATTTCATAAATTGATTCAAAAATAAGAAAATACTACCACAAAAATGTAAACCTATACAAAAATTATCTGCTCATCATGTCACCCTCCATAACCCATCAGTGAATGCCACTATACATACACAGATGCCAGTCCTGAATGGTTATATAGGTAATGATCTATAAAAGGAAAACTGAGACATTGGGCCTCATTAAAATTAAAAACTTTTGATCTGTGAAAACCCTCTTAAGAGAATGAAAATACAAACTACAGACTGATGAAAATATTTGGAAAGTATGTATCTGACAAAGGGCTTGTATCTGGACTTTATAAATGACTCTCAAAACACAATAATTTTAAAAAATCTAATTGTAAAATGGACAGAAGTCATGATCAGACATTTGATCAAAAATATATACAGATTTCAAATAACCACATAAAAAGTATTCAACATAATTGGCCATTAGGGAAATGCAAATTTAAAGCAAAATGATAAACTGCTACACACATATCAGAATGGCTAAAATAAAAAATGTGAAAACACCAAGGATATTGAAAAATTGGATCACAATGTTGGTGGGAATGTAAAATGGAACCATTAGTGTGGAAATTTGTTTGTCATTTTCTTTTAAAAATAAAAATGCATTTTGCATACAACCCAGAATTTCACCCTTGGGAATATATCCTTGAGAAATAAAAACTAGTTTTCAGCCAATACCAGCATTAAACAAGTGGAATTTGAAATTTAAAATACAATACCATTTACATTAGCACCCAAAAGTGAGATACTTAAGTATAAACCTAACAAAACATGTAAAATCACCATATGAGGAAAACAAAAATCCTTTGATGAACAAAATCAAAGAATTAATAAATGAACAGATATTCCATGTTTATCAATGAGAAGACTCAATAGTGTCAAGTTGTCAGTTCTTTCCAACTTGATCTAAGATCCAGTGCAATCTCAATCAAAGTCCCAGAAAGTTTTTTTGTTTGTTTGCTTGGATATTGACACACTAATTCTAAAGTTTATTAAGAGAGGCAGAAAACCTAGAATAATAGTAAATACAATATTGAAGAAGAAGAACAATGTTGAAGGATTGACATTACCTGACTTACTATAAAGCCACAGTAATCAAGACAATATGTTATTAGTGAAAGGATAGATAGAGTAATGGAACAGAATAGAGAGCCCAGAAATAGACCCACATAAATACAGTTGTTTTTGTATTGTTCTTCTTCTTCAATATTGTATTTACTATTATTCTAGGTGATCTTTGACAAAGCAGCAAAGGCAACACAGTGGTGCTAGAACAACTGTACACCCACATGCAAAAAAATGAATTGAGACACAGACCTTACACCTTTCACAAAAATTAACTCAAAATATATCACACACCTAAATGTAAAACACAAAACTATAAAACTCCCAGAAAATCAATGACATTTTAGATATAACATAAAGGCACAATCCATGAGAGAAATAATTGATAAGATGGACTTCATTAAAATAAAATTTAAAATGATACTTCTGCATTGTGAAAGACAGGGTCAAGAGATTAAGAAGACAAGCCAAAGTTTTGGAGAAACTATCTCAAAGACACATCTGATAAAAAATAGCTATCCAAAATTCAACCATAATAAAACAAACAACTTAAAAATCAGCCAATAACCTTAACATCTCACTAAGGAGAATCCATACGTGTTAAACAAGCATTTGAAAAGATGTTCAACATCATTATGTTATCAGGTAAATGCAAATTAGAACAGCAATGACATACTTCTACACACCTATTGGAGTGACTAAATCTGGTATGCTGACAACACCAAATACTGGCAAGGATGTGGAGCAACAGGGACTCTCATTCATTACTGGTGAAAATGCAAAATGGTACAGCCACTTTGGAAAATGGTTTAGTGCTTTCTTACGAAACTAAACATCCTCTTACCATATGATCCAGCAATCATGCTCTTTGGTATTTACCCAAAGGAGCTGCAAATTTATGTCCACACAAAAACCTGTACATTGATATTTATAGCAGCCTTATTCATAATTGCCAGTACTTGGAAACCACCAAATGTCCTTCAGTAGGTTAATGGTTAAATAAATTGTGATATACCCAGACAATGTAATATTATTCAGTGCTAAAAACAAACAAGCTTTTGAGCCATGAAAAGACAAGGAGAAAAGGTAAATGCATTCTATTAAGTGAGAGAAGTGAAAAAGGCTACATACTGAAACAGGCAAAACCATGGTAGACAATAAAAAGATCAGTGGTTGCAAGGGGTTGGGGAAGAGGGATGAATACGTGGAGCACAGAGAATTTTTAAGGCAGTGAAAATACGCTGTATGATAATATAATAATGGATACATATCATTAATAAATTTTCCAAACCCTTAGAAAGTACAACACCAAGAGTGAACCATAATGTAAACTGTAGACTTTGGGTGATTATGATGTGTCAATGATGTGTCAATTGTTACAAATGTAGCACAATAGTGGAGGATGTCAATGATGGGGGTGGCTATGCATGTGTTGGGGATAGGGAGTATATGTGAAATCTCTGCACCTTCCTCTCAATTTTGCCTTGAATCTAAAATTGCTCAAAAAATAAGGTCTTTAAAAATAAACAAAAACTAATATTTACACATACACAAAAACTTGTACATATATGTTCTTACCAGCTTTATTTGTAATAGACAAGAAATTGAAACAACCTGAATTTCCTTCAATGGGTGAATGGTTAAACAAACTGAGGCATATCTTTACCATTAAATGGAATACTGCTTAACAATAAAAGAACAACTCTTGTTACACACACCACTTGGACGGATTTTCGCATAATATTGAGTGAAAAATGCCATCACAAAAGTTTAGATAGTGTATGAAGCAATTTATATAACATTCCTGAAATAATGTAATTATAGGGATGGAAAACAGATTGGTGGTTTCAAGAGTATGGTGCTTTAGAGGTAAGGGGTGTGGGTGGCTGTAAAGTTTTAACATGGGATAGAACAGTTTTGCACCTTGATTATTACAGTAGTAGCTCCACAATGCTACATATTTAATAAAATGGCATAGAACTATTAATACACATACACACACAAAAATGCACGTGAATGCATGTGTAACTGGTAAAATCTGAAAAAGGTCTATGGATTGTACTAATTCTATTACATGGTACTACAGTTATGAAAGATGCTAACATTGGGGGAGGGTGCATGAAGGGTGCTCAGGACCTCCGTGTGCGTATGTTTGTGTATAAAACTTCCTGTTACTCTATAATTACATTAAAACAAAGAGCTTAAAAATTAAATATTTCTTGTAATAGAAAAAATTTGACAAAAGTATTTCAAAGTGAACTAAAATACACTAAATCTGGAACTGCTGAATAATTTGGTAACATTATAGATGGAATTTCCATTTAAGCAGTAATTAAATTTAAAAAAAAACTGTCACAGTATAAAACATATGTAATTTTTGTATTATATAAAACATGTTGACAAAATTATGTTAGGATGTGGTCACTCAGGAACGGATAGATATGTGTTGAATGTATCAAATATCTTTGTTACTAACATTATTCCCAGAAAATGATGTGTGTGTGTGTGTGTGTGTGTGTGTGTGTCACCGGGCCAGCTCCTGGAACTTACAGAAATCCGCCAGTTCCGGCGCCTCCATCACAGCCACCGCAGCCCTCTGCTGTCTGTGGTGCACCCCATCCCAGCCCGTCAGGCTCTGCCTCGCCCTACCCCTAAATATGATTTTTAATTAACATATTTAATTTTGTTTCAATACTACTGATTTCCTCGTTTCCTTTTTTTCTTATTATTACTTCCATGATTTCTACACCTTTAAATGTCTAGTTGAATTATTTTAAGTATTTTTATCTTAGTTGGCAACTCTCAAAGTTTATTTTTAAATTTCCTCTAAGGTATTGTTTATTGTTCACATTCACACTGCCGCATATAGAAGGTTATAGTGAATGCACCTATAAAACTTGATGGTTTTTTTTCTCAATACCTTTAAAGTAGGGTTGAGTAAATGGGCTTAGCAGTCAGTTTCATGATGTTCAAGATACCATGCATTGATGTTTTCATTTTTTGGAACTTTTAGAGTCTCTAATATGAATTCAAAACTCTAAGTATTAAGAAAGACATTTTCATTTTGAAAAACATTGATCATGAGAATGTATTTCATATTTGAGTACCTTCTCTTTTCTGTTTTACTGAATAATTTAGTGACATTACATGGGACTTTAACATATTTCATATGTTTCCACTCACTTAAGTATCACGTGACCCTATGATCCAGGAACATCTTATATATGAAATAAATGAGACAGGATAGTGAGTTGTTCAATATCAGAGACAGAAAGTTGAAGAACACTCTCTTTAAGCAAAAAAAAAAAAAAAAAATTGTTTAGTGCTTTCTGTGTGTGAGGTGCAGTTTGATGACTAGGGATGCAGAAGTGGCATACAAAACAAACAAAACATTGCATGCATGGCACTTACATCTCAGTAAAGAAAGTGTATTTTTTTTTTTTTTGACTCATTGAGGTAGTGAGAGAGTCTTTTTTCTTACTAATGTAAGTTGTTTCTATAATTAACCTGTTCTCCAAACTAATTAATGACTCTGGGTGGTACTGAATCAGAAATATTAACCATAGTTTTAATAGTACAAGAAGGGGATGATAAGTGTTCTTTTCTGATTTAGAGTCAATAACACTACATTCCTTCTGACCAAGGTCTCTGCCTTATCTCACGTCACAACTCCTCCTCTTCCTCAAAAAAGTCAGATAATATAATACCCCTTTCCTTCAAAAAGTAAGTATATGTAGTGGCTTTGAATCCGCAATTTGAACCTGTAAGTTTTAAGTCAGCCCTGGACTGACCAAGGTGTGGCCCTTCAGTCTTCAGCACCATGGCCAGAGCACAAAGTACGAAAAAAAAAAAAAAAATGGGGGAAACTATACACAGGAGTCTAGAAGCAAAGTCTTATTTTCTTCTTTTAATGATAGCCTCCTGAAATGCAAAATGTGACCATGTTATATAAATGTAACTGTGTGATATCAGGGTCTCCATGCCTAAACAGATTGTGGTCTGGCAAGTTTCCCTTCAGTTTCTTCTGGTATATACAATTGTTCTTACTGTTTACTTGCAAAAAACGTAAGGGTGTTGTTTGTTTGTTTTTCTTTTTTCCCCACCTAGGATAGCTCTGCAGAAAGTTTAAGAAGCTACTCTGCTTTTTTGACTGATGGCTGTCTCCAGCACATATTTCTCAAAGTAGAATTTCTGACTAGTTAGAGAAAGTCATCTTTCCTGTTTAGATAAGTCAATGTGATAAAGATAGGCATAAATTAGTTGATATAAAACAAGAGCTGATTTAATAATTCAAGTGTTAAGCATGTTTCTCAAATGGACCATTCATTTCTTTACTGCATCTGTTACCAAACACAAGTTGGTGTGCCCAGTGCACAGTGAGGTCAAACCAAAATGTTGGAGTTTGGAGAAAAGAATGGTTTATTGCAGGGCCAGGCAAGGAAATGGGTGGCTCATGCCTAAAAAGCCCTGAACTCCTCAAAGGTTTTCAGCAAAGCACTTTTAAAGACAAGGTGGGAGAGGGGCATGGTTAGTTGTTGCAAACTTCTTGGTGTCAGATTCTTTTGTTCTTAAAGCTGTCCACACAGGTCAGGTCATGATGTTCCTATAAAACTCCAACAAGACAAATATTGTTCTCTGTTCTGCAACTTTTTATCTCTATATAAAGGTCAGAGCCCCGAGAATAGGCTATCCTGTATATTTCAGGCTAGAGGCAACATTTTTTTTTTCCTTTTTTTTTTTACAAAAGGTGCAGAGCCAGCATGTCTAAGCGCAGGCAACAGAGCACAAAGTTTAAAGTAAATGAACAGGCCTCAAACGGAGTCAGATTTGTTGTTCCCTATTACACATCTTTTCCAGGTATTACACATAATATTAAATCTTGGTAGCTGAAGAGTCCGTAAGAGATGAACTAGATTAAAATTTGTGTAAATATTGATTAGTTTTCACTGCCAACCTCTCTTCTTCTGAAAGCAGGGCCAGTCTCTTCCTTTAGGGGGATCACTCCTCTTTCCCCTTCTGTTTATGTGATTTGTATAGGACTCAGTTTACTGCTCATTTCTGGAGTGGGCATGTGACCCAGGCCTGATCAATGAAAGCCATAGAGTGATAGGCAAAGAAAGACATATGGTCCAAGTTGGGTCAATCCACATAGAATTCATGGCTTTTGGTGTATCTCTTGGGGAAAGACTTTTTTTTTTTTCCTTCAGAGACTATGGGTACAAAGAATAATGTCATATTGGCAATTCTGGTATCCATTTTTTCTACTACATAGGGGAGGATTGAAGAAAAGGAAAAGACATGAGAGATCAGATTTGCTGAATGAAGTTCTGATCAACCTGTTGATTGCAACCAATTTACTCCTAGATGTTTTAGTTATTTAGGCTAATAAATTTTCTGTTGGGATTGAGTTTGAGAGTTTTCCCTCCCTTTCGATAGAAAGATTCTCAGCTGATAGAAATCCATTCCACTGTTTTTAAAATTCAGAAAAGGAGGACTGGGGAAGTGAAAAGATTTGTCAAAATTCCCATAACTAATTATTTACAGTAGCAGAATTGGAACTAATCCTTCCTACTTTGGATTAATACTTGGCACAAATCAGCGTACTGCCTTACAATATTCAGTATACTTTAATACTATAGAGAGGGGTTGAGACAGATAGATAATTCTGCACATGATTGCATGGCAGTATGATTCTGGCCACAAAAGACTGGCCCAGTTTCAGAAAATTGTGCCATCAATTTAGTACAACAATTAGTACAGTTAGTACCTTTGTAACAGAGGAGAACAAACCTAACTCCATTTTGGCTCTATTCTTTTAACTTTAACTTTGTGCTCTGTTGCCTGTGGTTAGTCATGCTGACTCTGCACCTTTGTAAAAGAATTTTACCTATAGCCTGAAATGTACATGATAGCTCATTCTCAAGGCTCTGCCTCCCAGGTGTTACCTTTAAAGATATAGCACTTTTCGGGACTTTGCTGGTGGTCCAATTGTTAAGACTTCCCCTTCTAATGCAGGGGGTGCAGGTTCGGTCCCTGGTCAGAGAGCTAAGATTCCACATGTCTCCTGGCCAAAAAACTAAAACACAAAACAGAAAAAATATTGTAATAAATTAAATAAAGACTTTAAAAAATGGTCCACATCAAAAAATAAAATCTTGATATAACACCTTTCATTCATACAGAGCTAAAAAGTTACAGAACAAGAATAACATTTGTCTTACTGGAGGTTTACAGGAACATTGTGACAGCTGCAAGAACAAAGGATTATCCCCTCCAAAATCTAGCCAGCACCAAAAAGTTTGCAACAACCAGCCACACCCCCTCCCCTTTTTAGTATAAAAGAAGCCTGAATTCTAACTCGGGGAAGATGATTCTTTGGGACACTAGACTGCCATCTCCTTGCTGTGCTGGCTTTCCAAATAAAGTTGCTATTCCTTGCCTCAACACCTCATCTCTCAAATCATTGGCCTGTCGTGCAGTGAGCATTACAAGCTTGGACTAAGTAACACATCAATTTAGAACAATCAATTCTTGATCAACAACTATGATCACAACAATTCCCAAATAGTTTTGTCAGTGTGTAGTCATATGGTGTTTACTATTATCATGCACTACTTCTATTAGATTAGACATAGTTTGTAAATTATTAACTTGAATGCGATTTAGTAATAAAGAATAGTAATAATGGTATAATCATTTTGCCGTTGCATTCTTATTACAGATATAAGAGAACAGAGCAGCTGTCTTAGGCTTTTCTTAAGTGTCAGTATAAAAATTTAGGATTTATAATTTGTACATATTGGTACAAATATAATGTACCCCTAATAATGAGGGACCCCTGCACATGAGGGTATATGTTGTTTGCAATTTACTCTAGATGTAAGCTGAAAGATATTTCTAAACTTGTAAGTCCATTTATTCATTAACTACATTAGAATGCATACATGAATAGAGTAATTATGATATTTTTATATCGTATAAATGTTTTCAAAGTGGCAACTATCCTCTGTATTGAGAAGAAGGTAGAATGTCCCATCAAGGCAAGTATATATGTTTTGGAGTCAGTATCACAATGTTGTTAGCTGTGTGACCTCAGAAGAGTAACTTAGCCTCTCTGAGTTTCAGTTTTCTCATCTAGAAGATGGGGAAAAATAATACCTATTTAATTAGTTGTGCCATTTAGATAAAGATAACATGTTAAGCACCTAAAACACTGTGTGGCATAGAGTAGGGTTTTAAAAAATGATATCTACTATTCTCTGAATACTGATAAATATGTGATTTCTTGTATAATATGTACAATAAAAGATTTATCTGAAAAATATCCTATTTATTCAATAAATCAAAAGAAGACAATTATATTCATATTACTTCCTTTGAATATGAGGCAACTAAGTCTTACAAACTCTAAAGACTGAAGAAGAAAATGTAACAGTTCAGTCTCTGAACTTAGAATAATCTCAAATGCTCTGCTTATATTTTCTGTCTGCTCAATAGACAAAGCTTCCTCCCACTTCTGTCCACGATAGAGACAGTGGACAGAAATTTTCTAGAATATTTCAAGAAATGAGCAGCATTATGTAGTTAGAATTGGAAATCCTTGTCCATTCTGTTTGCCAATGACTTTCAGAACAGCCCATACTTAAATTTGCCCTTCTTTTGGAGAAGGATTACTTTATCAGGTACCATAATGAGAGAACAAGATAGAAAGGTTATAAAACACACCCAGAGTTCCCCAGGATGACAAAACCTGGCAAGAATACATGATTTTTTCATCTATGGGTCTTATCCAACTCAGCATTTAATATCTTTTAACACAGTATTCATTTTCTCCAGAATGCAGGTGGCAAAGTAGGACATCAAATGAACATCAATATGTTTTATTTTGCTCAGTTTCCCAGGGTCTCATGGGGTGGTGCTGGAAGAAAAAGATGATTTAGAAGTTGCCAGACAAGATAGATGATGTAAGTCCTTTCTTAAGGCCAGGGCAGTATATTCCTTGACCTCAGCACTGCTAAAGATCATGCAGAAGCAAAGGACCCTCATGTTCTTCAGACCAAGAAAATGCGACAAAATAACTAAGCTTGCTTTCATACCAAATAACTAAGCTTGTTTTCATACCAACATCTTTTGTCTCAAAAAATTTAGCTGAATATTTTCCCTTCTGGTAGCCATTGACTCTGAAACAAACAAACACAACAACAACAAACTCAAAGGTAAATCATAATCTCATGTTCAGTGGCTGAGCCATCACAGTACTTTCCAAATAAAGACATCTTTTAAATTGATCAGATTGAGACACTAATATCTGACATGTTTGTTTCTTTTTATTCTTTTCTTCTGAAGAGAGGAATATGGATTGTAGTTGCAACTGAAATTATGGTTATAGTAGGTGCATTCCCAGGCACAGTATTTTGCACAAAGCTGGTGGTTAATAAGTACCTCCTGTTGGATTATTGAAATAGAATATTAGGGTGTTGAAAAAACATGACCTTTATCTAAAAAGGACATGCGTTTGAAATCTTGACTTATTATTGGACAAGGCAGTGCGTCTGTGTCTGTTGTTTTAGCATTAGTAACACACGAAAATTCCCACCTCAAAAGGTTGTTAGGAGCAGTGGTTCTTAAACTTTACTGCACATGAAGCACCTGGAGCTCTTATAAATTCAAATTCAATGAATCTGACTACACTCTAATGGCAAAGGTTTAGAGGCTAATGTGAAATGGTATATGTGAAAACACTAAGAACAGGACCAGGAAAAATGTCTACTGATGTCCTTTGCCCATTTTGAAAATCAGCTTTTTCTTTGTTTGTTTGTTTGTTTGTTTGCCATGGGATGGATGAAAGAATGAATAAATTGTGATATATATATATATCACAATATATTCATCTGTATATATATATGATGGAATATTATTCAGCCTTAAAAGAGGAGATTCTGCCATTTGTGACAAACTTAGATGAGACTGAAGGACATTATGCTTCCTGAAATAAGCCAGATCCAGAAAGAAAAAAACACTGTATGTCTCACTTACAAATGGAATCTAAATAAGTCAAAAACATAGAAGCAGAAGGTAGAACAATACTCACCAGGGGTGGTGCAGTTGGAGAAATGGGGCAGTGTTGGTCAAAAGGTACAAAGTTGTAATTATATAGGATGAATACATCTAGAGATCAAATGCACAGCCTGATGACTCCAGTTAATAATACTGTATTGAAAGCTGGAAACTTGCTAAGAAGATATCATGTACTCTCATCATGTACACAAAAACATGGTTAAGTGAGGAGACAATGTGTTAATTAGCTTGACTATATATCATCATGTTGTACACCTTAAATTTACATAATTTTTATTTATTTTCTTTTTTTTCTTTTTCTTTCTTTTTTTTAAAACTATATTCTGCCTAAATTCTATATCTTTGTTTTTCTTCTTTCTGGATGAATAGTGAAATGGAAGCAAACTTGGACTGAATAGCCAGAAGTTGCTAAAGGGACAAGAAGCATTAGGCATTGCTGCTTACAGAAGAGTATCTCTCTCAATGGTCCAAATGCTTTTCAGTATCTCTGACCCACTAACTTAAGCATAAACAAGTCAGGGAGGACTAGCACATTTAGTACTTCATCACCCCTAGTTGACAGCTTGAAGAAAGCAAGATCTTTGAAAAGTGATATAAGAAGGATACATGCTCAGGAGTTGGTGGACACCCTCTCTAAGACAGGAGTGGGGGAAGGCATAGAGAAAAAAGTGGTACACCTCTTTGCCCAGTCCTGAACCTGGATGACGCATACATACTCTGATGCAAAGACCCATCCAGGTCTGGGTGCTGCTCCCAGTTGCAAACCATTGTCCTTCAGAGAGCAAACCTGAGCTGTTCTTGATGGTGTTGGGTGTACCTGTGGGCATACACTGTAACAAGTGGTTAAAATTCTCATAGTCAAATCATAAGAAGTACTGTGTGTTGATTCCTCAAATACACTTCTATTTCAGATCTCCTTGACATAGCTGTGTTTTCAAAATGGCTAGAAAGAGAAACCAATCGACACAGAAAATTACCTGACAATTAATCAGAATCATTCCAAGCTTCCTTTCTCATGTAGATATTTACATTGGCCGATAGCAATGGATATATAAATAAGAAGACAATGATAACTTATGTGTACAGAGAGACAAGTTTTCTCTAAGGCAATTGTGACAACCAGGCACAAAGCCACCACTTATATGAAGGAAAAAATTACAAATTTAATTTGACAATATAATAAATAATTTAAAAATTTTCTACCTGACCGTTAGCTGGCAAAGAACAAGAAAAGTTCACATATAACTTGTGCTATACTGATTGGTATATGATAGGCTTTCAATTTGAGTTTATTGGACTAAACTGAACTAGGAAGGATAAAAGGAAGAAGAAAATGAGGAAGAAAATGTCTTTTTGGCTGAATCTTCTTTTCTGACATGTGGAATTTAACATAGCCAATGTTCTTACAAACAATGTAAAAATAACCGTTTATGTCAGTATCAGAGCATTCTATCAATAATGACCCAGGGGACATTTCAGCATAGAACAAGAGCTAGAAACCTTGAAATGCTAATAAGATGGATTTGCAAAGGAAAGTGATATATTCTTATTATTCTTTATTTCACTCGATCATGATTAGTTTTGATTTTATAATTATTCTTAACATCCTCACTACAGCTTTCCATGCCTTTATTAAATAAATATTTCACTCATGTCTGAAAAGTGACCTATATATGATGACAAAAATCTTAAGAATCAACAACTTGCTTAAAGGAAATTGAAGGATGCCTGTCATTTCAGGTAATTTGCACTGATTCTCATAGCAGATTCTCTCCCAACCGGTGCAGAAGGGACAATGCTGATTGCAAATGGACTATACTAGGTGAACATTTCCACATTTGTTACTTCTCTTTGACTCTTCACAAATCTAAATCCAGCCATCTGAAATTTTTTTCTGTTCTTGCAAATAATTTCAGAGAAAAATACAATTTTTAGTAGTTATTTGTTCCCTGTGGATTCCGTGGATGACTTTTTCCTCATGAGCTTGGTTATTGTGTTATTGTGAGCTGCTTATTCTCCTTGGAAAATTCTTGCTGGGAATTCTTTGAGGCCTAGGATGAGAGTGCATTTCTTCAAGAGAACCAACATTTACTTCTGCCAGGTGTCTGCTGTCTGGGGCCAATTTAAATTAGTTATGGGCTGATGTATTATGGATCACCCAGAGGATGTAAATTTAGGTTTGCAAAGCCACTGAGCACAGAGACAGGAACTCCTCAAGTGTATTTCCCCTTCTGCTCCACTCAAGAGTAACTGTGGATTTCTGACATGTGTGGGGATGAAGCTGATTCTGAGGTAGATTTATTTCTGTCTCCTCTTACGCTAAAGGTATAGCTTTTTCAGTTCCCATATTTATGAGAGCAAAGCTCCCATGAGAATCCTTTCCTTTGGGTTTTCACTCTTGTTCCGTGGTCCCCATTAGGTATTGGGAAAAAAACCTCAAGTTACCCAGATTTGGTTTATACATTTGGGCAAAACCCACAGAATGCTCTTATATTTCTGACATTTAACTAGATCTTGGACTGCAAGTCTACTAAACTATCAGTGCTATTTTATCCCAAATTTTAGTTGACTTGTAGGAAGAGTGGTCTGAATAACCTAGCCTACTATAATTCTGGAAGTGGAAATCCACATAATTCTTTATTAAATAATATAAATATAATAATAGCTGCACACATAAAGAAAACCATATATTTTTATATACATCCAAGGGCTCACATAACTTAGAGTGGGTGTTTAGGGAATAAGGAGAAATGGAAGACTAATGGTGAAGGTTTTTTAAACAAATTTTTGGTCTCCTATTATTTATGGGGAAAGTATATTTCAATCGAGCTATAATTGTGACTTTATTTTTCCTCCTTGAAGTCCTTCAGATTTTTTGTTTTATATATTTGAAGCTATGTTATTAGATGTACAAAATTTTATTTTTTATATTTTCCTTGTGATTTCAAACTTTTATCATCATGATGCATCCTCTAAAACTATAGCAATGCTTTTCAATTAATGACATTCTTCATTTCTGATAATATAGCTATACCAGCTTTTTCTATCCTTTAACTTTTAGCCTTTGCCTTACAGGCATACCTGTTTTATTTACCTTTACTTTACTGAGATTTGTAGATACTGTGTTTTTTTACCAATTGAAGGTTTGTGGCACCCTGCATCAAGCAAGTCTGTCAGTGCCATTCTTCCAAATAGTCACTTCATGTCTCTGCGTCACATTTTGGTAATTCTCACAATATTTCAAATTCATTATTATTATATTTGTTATGATGATCTGTGACCAGTGATCTTTGATGTTACTATTGTAATTGTTTGGGGGTACCACGAACAGTGCCCATATAAGATGGCAAACTTAATTGATAAATGTTGTGTGCGTTCTGACTGCTCCACCAATCAGCCATTCCCCTATCACTCCCCCTCTCCTCAGGCCTCCCTAATTCCTGAAACAAAACAATGTTGAAATTAGGCCAATTAACAATGCTGCAATGGCCTCTAAGTATTCAAATGAAAGGAAGAGTCACATGTCTCTCACTTTAAATCAAAAGCTAGAAATTATTAAACTTAGTGAGGAAGACATGTTGAAGACCTATATGGGTCAAAAGCTAGGCCTCTTATACCAAACAGTTAGCCAACTTGTGAATACAAAGGAAAAGCTCTTGAAGGAAATTAAAACTGCTGCTCCAATGAACACAAAAATGATAAGAAAGTGGAAGACCCTTACTGCTTATATGAAGAAAGTTTTAGTAGTCTGGATAGAAGATCAGACCAGCCACAACATTCCCATATGCCAAAGCCTAATCAAGAGCAAAGCCCTAACTCTCTTCAATTCTATGAAGGGTAAGAGAAGTGAGGAATCTTTAGAAGAAAAGTCTGAAGCTAGCAGAGATTGGTTCATGAGATTTAAGGAAAGAAGCTCTCTCCATAACACAAAAGTGCAAGGCAAAGCAGCAAGGGCTGATGCAGAAGCTGCAGCAAGTTACCCAGAAGATCTAGCTAAGATAATTAATGAAGCTGGTTACACTAAACAACAGATTGTCAATGTAGACAAAACAGCCTGCTAGTGGAAGAAGATGCCATTTAGGACTTCCATAGCTAGAGAGGAGAAGTCAATACCTGCCTTCAAACCTTCAAAAGACTGGCTGACACTCTTGATAGGGGTTAATGCAGCTGGTGACTTGAAGTTGAAGCCAATGCTCATTTAACATTCTGAAAGTCCTAGGGCCATGATGCTAAATCTATTCTGCCTATGCTCTATAAATGGGACAACAAATCTTGGATGATAGCACATCTGTTAACAACACGGTTGTTAACATGGTTGTTACATGGTTGTTACTGAATATTTTAAACCTACTGCTGAGAACTACTGCTTAGAAAAGAAATTCCTTTCAAAATATTACTGCTCATTGACAATGCACCTGGTCACCCAAGAGCTCTGATGAAGATGTACAATGAGGTTCAGTTGTTTTCATGCCTGCTAACACAACGTCCATTCTGGAGCACTTGGATCAAGGAGTAATTTTTACTTTCAAGCCTTATTACTTAAGAAACACATTTCATAAAGCTATAACTACCATAGATAGTGATTCCTCTGATGCATCTGAGGAAAAATTGATTGTAATTCTTCTGGAGAGGATTCACCATTCTAGATGCCATTTTAAGAATGTCTTTTTGTGATTCATGGGAAGCAGTCCAAATGTCAACATTAACAGGAGTTTGGAAGAAGTTGATTCCAACTCTCATGGATGACTTCAGTGGAGGAAATCACAGCAGAAATAGCAAGAGAAATATAATTAGAAGTGGAGCCTGAAGATGTGACTGAATTGCTGCAATCTCCTGATAAATCTTGAATAGACAAGGAGTTGCTTCTTATGGATGAGTAAAGAAAGTGGTTTCTTGGGATGGAAACTACTCCTGGTGAAGATGCTGTGGAGATTGTTGAAGTGACAACAAAGGATTTATAATATTACATAAACTTGGTTGGTAAAGCAGTGGCAGGCTTCGAGTGGATTGACTTCAATTTTGAAAGAAATTCTACTGTGGGTAAAGTCAAACCTCATTGCATGCTACAAAGAAATTGTGAAAGGAAGAATCAATCAATGTGGCAAACTCCACTTTTGTCTTATTTTTAAAAATTGCTACAGCCACTCCAACCTTCAGCAAACACCACCCTGATCATTCAACAGCCATCAACATCAAAGAGAGAGCTTCCACCAGAAAAAAGATTATAATTTACTGAAGGCTCAGATGATGGTTAGCATTTTCTAGCAATAACATATTTAAAATTAAGATATGTACTTTTGTTTAGACAATGCTATTGCACACTTGATAGACTACAGTATAGTGCAAACATAACTTTTATATGCACTGAGAAACCAAAAAAATTGTGTGACTCACTTTACTGTGATGTTTGCTTTACTGCAATGGTCTGGAACAGGACCTGCTATATCTTCCAGGTATGCCTGTATTCCTATGTTTTATATGTGCTTATAAACAACACATAGTTTCATTTTCATTTTATCCAGTGTAAAACCAGTTACCTTTTAATTTTTGTATTTTGTTTTAACTCTATGATCTTATTAAGTGCTTTTGCTTTATCACTCATGCTCATTACACTATTTTACTTACTTTTTGTCCTCTTTTGCACTGTTAATTATTTTTATTATTGTACTTCTGATATTAGCTAACTAGTTATATATTCTTCTATTATTCTTTCACTGATTATGAGGCATTCTTTCCTTATCAAATCTGTTATTTATTATTAGTTATACCCTTTTCCAGAGTTATGCTCGGACCTTAAATCCTTATAGTCCATTTATCCCTCTTCTGATATATATGAAAATATATGCAACGTTTTCATATATTTTAACTTCCTGTATATTTTATAAACTTTTATTATTTTTAAATATTATTATTATATTTATTCAAATTTTTATATTTTTCATTGCCTGTCATAATGACTTATATTTGTAAAACTCTCACCTGGTATCGTTTTTCTTCTGGCTGAAGAGTATCATTTATTATTTCCTTTAGGGGAATCTGCTGGTGACATTTCTTTCGTTTAGTTTGAGTAAAAAAAATGTTTTTATTTGACTTTCATTATTAAAGGATATTTTCTGGGAACAGAATTTTAGCATGGTAGTTATCTTATTTCAACACATTTAATATGTCATCCTTTTTTGCCTGCTTTCCATTTTTCTATTCAGAAGACAGCTTTCCATCTAATTGTTATTCTTTTGAAGGTAATTTTTTCTCTAGCTTATTTTGATATTTACTAATTACCTTTTAATTGTCAGTTTTACTTTGCTGGGCCTACGTAAATTCCTTCTTATTTATTCTGCTTGGGGTTCATTGTGACTCTTGGATCTGTGACTTAATATCCTGCAACAGTACTACAAAATTCTCAGCCATTTTCTCTCCATGCAACATTTCTACTCTTTTATTTTTCACCATCATAGGACTCCAATTCTACGTAGTTAGCTTTTCTTACGGTGTCCTCTATATCTTTTAATCTTCTGTATTTTATATCTTTTTTATCTCTCTGTGATTTTTTCTGGATATTTTTTTCTGACCTATTATACATTTCACTATTTCTGTCTTCATGTTTGATCTAATTGTTATTTACTTATTTAGCCCTTCTTTATGGTTATTGTGTTTTTAAATTCTAGACATTTTATTTAGTTTTACTTAAAATTCAAATTCATACTTGAAATTTTAATCTTTTTTTTATATCATTCAGCATAATAAACATAGCTCTTTTAAAGCCTATGTTTGATAACTGCAAAATCTTAAGCCCCAGTGGGTCTTTTTTGTTTGTCTGTTAGTTATCTTTCTTCCATGTTGGCTTATGTCTTCAAGTGACTAACTTTTTATTTGGGGGAGGTTTTTTGTTTGCAAGATAATAAAGCTTCAGATGATAGCCTATGTTAGTTCCCTTCAGAAAGAATTTAAGTAGCGTTTTGTTTTTTGTTGTTGTTGTTGATTTCCTATTAGGTCTCTAAGGGCATTACTCTCAAGGATTATCTTAATCAAATTTCAGACACTAATATTATTTGAAACTGAGGTGCAGTCATTATGAGGACTTATTAACTCTAGACTCAGGTTCCAAGTCCTTGAAGTTTGTATCAGTATGGGCTCAATCAGGAAAGGAAAACTACTGTGAGTCATGGGATAAGAAATTCAGGGCTTCCCTGGTGGCTCAGTGGTTGAGAATCTGCCTGCCAATGCAGGGGACACAGGTTCGAGCCCTGGTCTGGGAGGATCCCACATGCCACGGAGCAACTGGGCCCGTGAGCCACAAATACTGAGCCTGCGCGTCTGGAGCCTGTGCTCCACAACGGGAGAGGTCGCGATAGTGAGAGGCCCACACACCGTGATGAAGAGTGGCCCCCGCTTGCCACAACTGGAGAAAGCCCTTGCACAGAAACGAAGACCCAACACAGCCATAAATAAATAAATAAATAAATTAAAAAAAAAAAAAGAAAGAAAAGAAATTCAATATTTTGTACTTGTGGGAGGAGCTGAAGAATTGAAAGGCTGAAAGGAATAGTTGGAAGATCACAGAATCACCAGCCATTCCATCTGATTAAGCCAAGCAACCCAGACACCAAGTGATATCATAAAAGGGAAGCTGGTTATGATGTCTACAAGAAACTCTTGCTTTTAGTAATCTGAAGGCAAGAGTTGAATGATAGGCTTAGAATAGTTGTTAATTAGTAAGAATTGTAGTAATGAAGAAGAACTGAACATTGAGCAGAAGAGATTGAGGATAAGCTGAAACTTTCAAACATATCTGCATCTCACCCCATCTAATCATGATAATGTTCACAGAGCAATGGTAACTGCTTTACTTCCATCTCCCTAATCTTCTGCAAATTCCTCTTTTGGCCAATTCTAAGAAGTATCATACAGGGAATAATATTCTAAGATATAAAGTTTCCCCCTTAGCCAAGTTTATAATAGAATATTCCAGCACAAAGTCCCAACACAAATGAGGGGTGTTCAGGATTATCTCTGTATCCTGGGAATTCAGAAATGTTATCAGTGCATGTCTTTTAATTACCCCATTAGTTTCTTTGTGGTCCTTCTTGGTTGAAGTTTTTATGTTTTTTTCATCTTATGGAAATCTTTTTCTAATGTACCTGTGATGATTTCATTCCTGTTGTAAAAATATTTTTGATGAGTCTCTCACTTTTCTGCACATTTTGTGAGCAGAAACACTGACTGTCCTTTGTTCCATAATATCTTTGACAAGTATTATTATATAACAAACATCCTTGGAATATAAAGATAGTGTCTCCATTTGGAGCAAAGAGCAAGGTTGTATACATCTTGGAAAGGCAAGGATAGTGTCTTTCTCCAGTATAAAAGACCTGCATGCTTATTCCCATTATAAATGTTTTGAGTTACTTAACTTCAGGTTTTTCTTCTATAATGCCACCTACTGAATGAACAGGCAACCATTTGGAGCCATCATGTCACCCTGCAAAATTTGGGGGAAGTGGAACTGATGCAAATATTCTGATACTCATGGTCCTTTCTGTGCTATGAGTATCAAAGTGTTTTATCTCTGACCCAGAGTCTTATGTCTTCTGCCAATCTCAATAAAACTATGGCCTGCTAACTTCTTAGCTTGAAAGTAGGGTAAAATCCAAGGTTCACAGTTTTTGTCATTGCCCTTTATTTTTTTTTTCTGATATTTTGTTTTCTTCTTAAATTCCTATTAGATAGATACTGTATTTGGTACACATATCTTTCAATTCTAGAAGTCATCTCTCCTATTTGCCAGTGATTCATCTTGTTGCCTTTCATTTTTTGGGACTTAATTGACTTATTTTTCTAAATTACTAATTACCTTCTGATGTTGTTCATTATATTATTCAGCCTTTTGACTAAATGCACTAACAATTTTTAAATTCCCTCCAATATTCTTATTTTATTTATTCTCTTTTATAACATTCATTTAGGCTCTTATTGACTTCTCTACCAAGACTCAGAACGCAAGCTGGGAGACCTTCCCAGGTAGATCTTGCATTTTTGAAGGATATAGTAGTTGGGAGTTTAATCAAGAGTAAGAGATTGATGCCAGTCAATCTGAATATGCAGGGAGTGAAATGAAATCAGAAATTGTTAAGAATTACTGATCTGCTGATGGTACCTTTTTTTTTTCCCCCAAGGATTTTAACACATATATTATTTCTAAATAATCCAATCTTTTTTTTTAGTGAGAATTTCAAACATAGAAGAAGCAAACAAAAGTGCTCACTCCACAATTCTTGACACCAAGTTATTGGAAACATTTTTGACTCATCTGTCCTTTAACAAATACGGTTTACTGAAATACAAAGAGAAAAATAAAATGTGTTCAAAATAAGCTATGAGTCTCAGACTAGTGGTTCTCAATCTTTCTCCCTTTCTCCTATGTACTTGTTTTACAAGTACATTGAGATTGGTATTGACCAATGTGGACAGCCTGGACCCTTTGTTAAAACCTCACCCCGCCCTATTTCTTTGGGCAAAATAAAGTTTATTTTTCTAAAAAGAAGGAAAGAATTAGCAAACTAACCAAATTTTATACTATTACTGAGGCTCTTGGTTTATGTTTGGTCTCCAATCACTTCAGCAGACATGTGAGCATGCTCTGACAAACTAGAGAACTCTCTGTGCCCTTAGCAGAGATAGACTTCAGTTTATGATCCAGATGGAACTGCAGTAGCAAGCCATAATTATTCAAGTGGTTTCATAACTTGTCTACTGTTTTGGAATTAGCTGTACCTCAATTCTCTGCTTTTTGGTCCAATCCAAAAACGTTCCCTTGGTAGGAATCCTGCAAATGGATCTTTTTATTTTAATTTTTTACCTTTCTCTAATAATTCAGTCAGGTTTTACTAGACCAGACAAGCAGGAGATGAGTTTTCCACAGCCTTTTATTGTTGCCAGGAAATCTCCGGGCTTGGTTACATTTCTGTCTTTTGGTGCTAATTTTGTAACTTCTGTTTTTTATTTCAACTGGATGAATTCCTTCAATGTCAGGTCTATGACCTCAGTGAGCTCATGGAGCTCCCTCAAATATGACCAGCACACAGGTTTTTAACTTGATTGGTGCATTGCTTCCAAAATATCCATGTTCAAGCTTCCATGTTCCCCCAGGTGTAAGCCACTGTGAGAAACCTATCATTCATATCCTCAGATTATTTATTAATCTATTTCTGCCCAAATCGATTTACATTCAGTGGACTTTCTGGGAAATCTGATATTAGAGGCTAAAATGACAAGCTTTAGAGCCAGAGTTCCTGGGTTTGAACCCTGACTCTGTCATTTACTAGCAGAGTGATGCTGGAAAAAATATTTAATATTTTTCATAACACTTAATGATTCAAACATCTTTAAGTCTTCCTAAGTCTATCAATAAGCATCTAAATACCTTAGTCTGGCTCTCAGAGCCCTCTGAAATATGACCCCAGATAATTCCTCACCAAAATTTGGCTTCCTCCTCTTAATTATACCATCCGTAACTTCCAAGATGTTATTCCTTCTCCATCCACCCATCTAAATACTTATCATCCTATATCCCAGTACAAATTGCACTTCCTTTGTGGAGTCCTCCAAGGTTACTGGATCTCATAATGACATCCGTTTTTTCTAAACTCTTGGAGTGTTTATTGTCAGTACTTCATCATGTGACCTAGTACAGAATTTTCTAAATTCCTTTTTTTATTTTAATATACCTATCTAGGAGGGAAAAAATACAGATGATTAAGTAAGCTTAGAAGTACTGGATTAAATATAGTTTAAAATGTTGCTCAACTCTAATACTCTTTGGAAAATTTTCTTAATGTATAATTTATTTTCAAAGAAAGACTAGAATATATAATATTTCCCAAGATTATTATTAGATAGCACATTTTAAAAAGTGAAACCAGAACTATTGGTTAGTGGAACACTTTTTGTAACACGCTACTCTTGCTTAATTTGATTATTTCCTGAATTGTAATCTCAACTTCTCACCTAAGGTTGTAAATTTCTTGAGGATTTACATATCTACATAACGCTTAAAAAAATGATGAATGACCATTGTTATACAGGCATTAGGAGTATTTTTAAAATACTTGCTGATTCTTTACCTGCCTACTTTTTCTTTCCTTTTCTTTTCCCTTTTTTCTTTTTTTTCATTTTCAAATTTTCCTCTTTCAGTTTCTTTATAATTTCTAATAGGATTTAATCTCCAGTTCTTCACTTAGTCATTAGCACTGATTCATTCGTATCAGAAGAGTTAGATAAGGGTAGCAGAACCCTTCTGAATGATATGGGATAAAGAATTTATTACAGTCATTAGATCACTCACAAGTTTTGAATATAGTGTTGGTCTGAAGTTGCTATAGGTCAGGACTAGTGGGAAAGAAACCTGGACATGAAATAGGGAAGAGTGAAGAAAAATTGAGCCAGAGGGTTCAAACCAGAAGTTTGTCCAAACAAAAGGACAAATGGGAGCCATTGTCTGTCCATCAAGGCATCCAACCTTGACAGTGAAGAAGCTGGTATCGTTTGTCACAGAACTGCACAATTTTAGATTCAGAACTTGAGACCTGAAATAGTAGATCGAGTGAGAGCTGGAGGAACTGCTGTCTCACACTAGCTACAGCTACCCCTATTGCCTAAGCTGACCTTTCAAGTCTCATGTAAATTTCTCTTATGGCCAATCCTGACTTGCAACTATCTACGACAGGGCATTCTGGGAAATGAAGTTCCTGCTTAGTTAGGTTGACACAGTGCAAAATACCACACTTATGGAGTCATAAGAATTGGAAAAGATACTAGAGTCAATTATCCTAATCTTCCCAAGCTACAGAGGAGGAAATTGTAACTCAGGGAGGTTGTGTCTTGTTCAAGAATCATAATTAGCTAGAGTCAGAGTGGAAAAATGAATCAATACTTCTGATTCCCAGTCCATTCTTCCCTCCTGGTATTCCTCTTGGAAACACAATGGTCTAGAGTATATTTTATGACAAATTAGATCCAAACTCCTACACCCTCTGGGGACTTCATCTAATGGGACACAATTTTATATGGCAAGTTATATCTAAATCTTTCTTTCTGACCATCACCTGCAATACCTTCTTTGACAAACATATGAGCATTCTGAGGGACTCAGGTTTATCATTTGTTAAGTAAGGATCCCTATCAAAGTTAAATTTCTAGCCTAGGGTTTCTTTATCTGGACACTCTTGAAATTTGGAGCTGGGTAATGCCTTGTAGTATGTGTGGTGGAGGGCAGGGGCTGTTCTGGGCATTGTAGGATATTTAGCAGCACCCTTGGCCTCTACTCACTAAATGCCAGTAGCATGGCCTTAGTCATGATACAAATGTCTGCTGACATTGTAAATATTCCCTGGTTAAGAATCTCTGGTCTAGCAGCTAATTTATTTAGATTAACAAAACAATTTTCTTTTCTAGCACTTGCTATATTGTGGGAACATAGTTTTTTTTCTTTTTTTCAAGCCACAAAATATTTCACTTTCTATATCCCAACAAGACCCTCTCCATCTACTTTCCCTGTGAAACTCTTTTTGTTCTAGCTGAGAACTGAACCTACTCTGCAGTAAGAGTATTCAAAACAGGCAATGAGGATATCTATGAAATTATTTGATGCATTGTCTATACTCAATTGTTTATATAGAGGATATCCAGGAAAACTAATGATGTGGTTAAGAAATAGACCAGATGACATTCACAGTAAGGACCTGCTTAAAAGATTACCTCTCTCCTACTTTACAAGGTATATCAAGGGCTCTTTTAGAGCCTGCACACTTTTGCATGCATAAAGCCACAGTTGGTAGCACATCAAACTGCATGACTCTGATGGAGGATCAACTGATACTCTTGATAGAATCTAAGACATTTCTTCTATTTTGCTGTAAAAACATGACAGTTTTGTATTTTTTGGTTGAGATGTACAATAATAAAGAGATGTCATCAAAAATAAATTTGTTTTGTTTTAGCCAAAATGAGGCCATGAGTTCAATGTTGCTTATCTTTATCCTCCACGAACAGGAACATGAAGAAGTAATAAGCGAAGATGTAAGATTTCTTTGGTGGTCTCTTAAAATCTTGCCCTTTCGAAACTCAGTTGGTGTCTTTGAATACGACCCGTTTGTATTTAGAATCCACCAATTACTTTCCATAACCTTTCAAAAACAAAAACAAAAACAAAAACCCAAATTCTATGCCATGATCTAGGAGAAGATGTTTGATTTGTTCAGCCTATTTCTTGACTTTATCTTCCACAACTCTCCCTTTTTCATAACTATACTTTAGCCAAAATTACCTTTCTGTTCATCATAAGCTGTCAGTCTTGGAACTTTTGTATCTCTTGTCCATTGTACCTGGAAAGATCTCTCTTCTTCTTCTTAAGACTGGTTTTTCCTCATCCTCAGGTCTGTTGAAAATTAAGACTTCCATGTTCTCGATTCATTAGTCTGAGGTGAAGCACAGAAATGTGCATTTTCATGAGAAACTGAGGCAATGCTGATACAGATCATTTACCTATACACATTGAAGAACCCTAATTTCAAATTCTAAATGATGCAATTGCAATTCCTAGGAGCACTAGAGGAGACTTCTCCCACTAGACTTTCTCCCATGGAAATAAGCCCTGGAGAGACATTGTCCTGAGGACTCAGCTTTCCTTGGAAAGAAGTAAAAAACCCACTACAAAATCCCACCAATCACCTATTTCATAGTGTGCCTTTGTGACATCAACTTCTTCAATGAAAGATGCCTAACTTACGGTGTTGACCAATCTCTCATTTCTTCCTACCAAGCTGATTTGTCATTCTCTAAAGCTTTCTCAAACCTGTATTTGATGCATCTTTGGATTTAAGGAAAATAAAGTAAAAAGATCTTTTTACTGTACTAAGTGTTGGCTTACTCATTCTCTGTTGGTTCAACTTCTCTATTCTCTGGATACTATGATTAAATATCTCTCTTCAAGGGAGCCTCTTATATCCCTCCCAGGCCAAGTTTGAAACATCTTTGTTCATAGTACTTCATTCAGATCTCTATGAAAATAAATTTAATTTAAATTTAAAATTTTCACTGAAGTTAACATTGTAGTGAGGACTTCGATGTAAGCTCTAAAAGAGACCCTCCTGTCCATCTCTATCCCCTTGTCCTCATTTATTAAATATTTCCTTATAGCTCATTATATTATATTGTGCTTTATTCCTTTGTTTACAGTCTTTCTTTCCCCATTATAATGTAAATTGCATGCAGGAAGGGACTTTGTCCACTGTTTTCTGCTATATCCCAAGAACAGTGCCTAGAATATAGTATAGGCCCAATAAATACTAAATAAATAGATAAATATTTTTAGAATCTTATTTTGTAATTTTTCTCTTTATATATATATTTTCTTCAGAACAATTTTAGATTCCATTGGCACCGTTAGAATTTAGCATAGTTCCTGGTGTGTAAAATGTATGGAATCATTAAACATTTTTTATTTATATATATGTATATATATATTTCATACCACTGTTAAGAGATCATTTCATTTGTTAAGTTTCTATAATAAAAGGTTGAATTGTCAATATTACTGAGTTGGTTGAGATGAGGCAGAGGTTTCAGAGGACATTTTGACAAATGTCTCTCTCCAAAGATGTGACCAATAGGATGGCCTGGGTGAAGCTAAGAGATTCATTTTTTTATTTCAAGTAATTGGACACAAAATTAACACTTGATTACTGGCAACATGGTAGTCAAAAAGAGGCCTTAAGATATTCACCTCAACTACAGAGGGCTTTTATGTTCAAGGGAAAAATCTAAATTCAAGATTATCTTCAAACTAACAGACCAAGCTGAATAAAACAGGAATTCTAAAAAGAACATCAAGGAGAAATATGTTAATATATGGCAGATCTGCCTTATAGTTAAACTTTACCTATAACAGAATTCCTTAAGCTTTTTTGGATAATATACTGGTAGAAAGAGAGGAAAGCTCTTCTTCCCCTTTCTGTTTTCAAGCTCACTTATATGAAGCCCTCCTGTACTAGAGATTCCAAAAACAGAGAGGGAATGAGGCGTTGACCCACTCCTTCAATCTAGACTTCAAAATCAAGAGAAGTACAAATACAGGGAATCCTGGGAATCTGCCCTGGTGTTTCCTCATGACTGGTGTGGATGATAAAAGAGGGGTAATTTAAGTTTGAAGAGAAATCAGAAATTTGTAAATGTGTGAAACTGGGAGGTATTAAAATGAAGGATCATTTTTAACCTCCTCTTCACCTATGGTATCTTCTATGTTAATAGGGATATAGACATCAACAGGCCACTTCCTACTCCCCAATCCTGCAGGTTGACATCCCAGCATAGATCTCCCCATGCTAGGACAAAGCCAGCTGAGTTCTCTATAGGTAAGCCTTGGCTCCTCTGAGTGTACCTCTCTGTGAGGGTGTAGTTAACTTGGAGTCACTCTGTCATGGCTGCCATGTCAGTGTTTACACCTCTTCTGTTCTCTTCCCAGTTCAGACTATGGAACCCAAATCTATAAATGTGTATGTCACACTTGCACATCCACTTAATCACTATATAAGTGAGCTGTAGGTCTTAGTCACTTAACTGATGCCAACCTCAGTTTCCTGGTTTTTAGATTGCAGTTTGTTCTAAATTAAATAAAAGAAATACAAATGAATGAGTCTGGCACATAATTGGCTTTTTCCCCATCTATATTATCATCTCTTTTATTGTGAAAATCTCCATATCAATTGCTTATTTAATCTTTTCTTTTTCTTTCTAGACTCTTAGGTTGTCATATATGCAAGTGAGGGTGAAAAAGTATATAAATCCAAACTAACTCCATTTCCCATAAACTTACATCATACACACATACACACATACACACACACACACAGACTTCTTTTAAATTCAAGAGAGTCCTGTTGCCAGTACTCTTTTTCACCTACTATCCCACATAATTCAGTGGCATTTCTAGAAATGAATCCAGTCTGGCAGAATGAAGGCATATCCAAGTGTACCTTCCTAGTTCCCAAACATTCCCACTAAGTAAATTTCTCAATTGGTAAATTAAGATTGTCAAAGCTATGAAAAGAAACTTGAGATTTATGGTTACCCATTTTGGTACATGTGAAATAATTTTTTACTGCTACTGTCATCAAAATCATGAAAGGTTTTGGAATGTGTCTGGGATGGAAACTACTCTTACTCTGGGGAGGAAGTACAGAGTGTACTTTATGTAAAGTCTATTGCTTCAATTCTTGTGCTCTGCTTTCAGCCAGAAAATGAGGTACTTTGCCATTGAGGGGATTGGGGACCGTTGAAATGTGGCAAATGAACTGAGTTCAATAAACAAAAACACAGCAGTGTCTAAGCCTCAAAGAGATGCTGAGGACCAATATAAAAGAAGCGGTAACTAACAATGGTTAAATTTCAAGAGCATTTGCACTCAATTCTAAGATTTTTCTTATTCTTTCTTTACATTTCAATTCTCTAGCGGCATGACAGGTAATTTGTATCACATGTCCACCAGTAACTATGAATCTCTGTAATGCCCTCTGGCCAGAATTCAATGCTAAATAATGATGTAATATATCTTATGATTTCAATTTTATGATCTCACAGAATGAACACCTGTTTAGTGAGAGAATTAGAAAACTAGCCTATTGAATGTTTTGTTTGCTTGTTTTTCTGAAACAGCTTGGTAACTTAATGGAGCATGAAAATGAAGAAATTACAGTATTTCTTAAGTGCCTACCCACCTAATTTATATATGAGAAGAGTAATTCTTGAATAATCTTTAAATAATAACAAAAGACTGCAGAAAGACTTCTGGCTGAGTACAGTACTCCCAAGATGTCAACACATCAGCAAATTATCCTTGGCATATACTTCAAGATTCACATGATCCTTGCTTTAAAACTCTTGCCTGTAGGAGTCCTAACTCCAGCAATTTTAAAAGGGAACATTTCTATTTATAAATAAGTCAATAAATTACAGATTTCTCTATTTGGAAGAGAAGAAGTTGTTCATATTTGTTTAAATCAATGAGAGGATTAGCATGGAGTGTTTTGTAAACACTTTAAAAATGCAACAGAAAAGTTGGTACTCTTTCTGGCTAAGTTTTAGTGATGGTCTTTTGTAAACTTGATTCTTTCACTAAATTAAGACTTCCTGGGTATGTGGGTGACTCCACCTAGCCCAAGGTTTTACTTGGCCATTGAGTACTCTAGCACTTTTGTTGTGAAAAGATTCTTCCCTGTGATGGAAACAGAGTGTGCCAGATCAATGAAAGAATCCTTTCTGGTATACTTTGGCCACCACTCCTCTGTTATGTTAGGGATCAGTGGAATCTGACACACTGTTTCTCAATCTCAGGAGAGTCGTGTTGCCAAACAGTTGAAATGTGTAAAGAACAGCTGTGTGGAAGTAAAGAATGGAGTGGCTGTTTCGTCAAACAGCAAGTCTTAGATGACAATTCCTGTTGGGCTCCTAAAAGCTGTTTCTCTCTGGCCTTGCTATTGAGTGTGAATGTGGGTCATGGAAGCAATGCCATCTTCTATCACACAGCTCCGAGTCAAAGTCCGGTTCCCTGTTTGTCTTCCATATAAACAGGACGAATTGCTTTCTCTGCATGGTGTAATTTCATTGAAACATTATATTCTGTTAGGTAAATGCCTCCTATTTTTCCTTACTATTCATTCAGTAAGCACTTCACTTCAGGACCATCTGGTAACAGGTAGTACAGGGGAAATGAACCAAATAATAAAAATGACTTACCTTTATTGAGAGCTTATTATGGGACAGACACTTTCTAAGCTCTTTACATGTATTAACTCGTTTAATATACCTATGATGTGGGTATATTATTATGCTAATATTAGAGATGAGAAAAGTCAGGCACAGAAGGGTTAACCAGTGGTGAAGCTGGGAGTTGAACCCTAATAATCACACCTAGATCCTGCACTCTTTAACATATAATGGCTGTTTGCTTTCATTCCAGGGTTTAAGCACCTATATTAAGAGCATTTCCAGATCTGGCTGCTGGTTACCGGATTGTGTTCTGTTTCTAAGATTAAATGACCTGTACACTCATGATATGTGCACTTGTAAATATAGTGCACGTTATGGACCAAATGTTTGTGTTCCCCCAAATTTTATGTTGACATCCTAATCCACAATATGTTGATATTAAGGGGTAGCACTATGGGGAAGTATTTCTTCATGAGGATGCAGCCTTCATGAATGAGATTAGTGCCCTTATGAAAGGGACCCAGAGAGCTCTCGCCTCCTTTTTCCACCATGTGAACATACAAGGAGAAGTGAGCAGTCTGCAATCTGGAAGAGGGCCCTCACCAGAACCTGACCATTCAGGCACCCTTATCTCAGACTTCCAGGTTCCAGAAATGTGAGAAATAAATTTTTGTTGTTTATAAACCATATAGTCAATGGTACTTTTGTAGCAGCCTGAGATGACTAAATCAATGCACAATGTAAAACTAAAAAAATAATCACATGAGCAAAGCTATGACAACATAGAACAACCTGTGTTCATATATGCTGGGGACAAAGCTTTAAGATGAAGGCGCTAAAAGCTGTAATCAAGGATGTCTATGGATATGTTCCAGTAAATGCAATCAGTGTTAATTAATTTTTATTGTAGTATAGTTGATTTACAAAACTGTGTTAGTTTGAGCTATACAGCATAGTGATTCAGTATTTTTGCATATTATATTCCATTATAGATTATTACAAGATAATGGCTGTGCTATATTGTATATCCTTGTTGCTTACCTATTTTACAAGGTAACAGCTTATATCTGTTAATCACATACCCCTAATTTGTCTCTTCCCTTCACCCCTTTGGTAACCAAAAGTTTGTCTCCTATATCTGTGAGTCTGTTTCTATTTTGCACATACATTCATTTGCATTATTTTTTAGCTTCCACATAGAAATATTTGTCTTTCTCTGTCTGACATTTCACTAAGCATAATATTCTCTAGGCCCATTCACTTTGCTGCAAATGGCAGAATTTCATTCTTTTTGATGAGTAATATCCATTGTGTATATATATGTCATATCTTCTTAATCTAATTGTCTATTGATGGGCACCTGGGTTGCTTCCATGTCTTGGCTATTGTAAATAGTACTGCTATGAACATTGGGATGCATGTATCTTTTCAAATGACTGTTTTCTTTTTTTTTTTCTGGATTTATACCCAGGAGTGGAATTGCTGGATCATATGGGAGGTCTACTGATATTTTTAATTTTTTGAGGAAACTTCATACTGTTTTCCATAGTGACTGTACCAATTTACATTCCCACCAACAATGTACTAGGGTTCCCTTTTCTCCAAATTCTCTCCATCATTTGTTATTTGTAGAGTTTTTGATAATAGCCATTCTGACAGGTATGAGGTGATATCTCACTATGATTTGCATTTCTCTAATAATTTGTAATGCTGAACATCAATTCATGTGCCTATTAATCATCTGTATGTCTTCTTTGGAAAAATGTCTATTCAGGTCTTCTGCTCATATTTTGATTAGGTTGTTTGGTTTTTTGATGTTGAGTTGTATGAGCTGTTTGTATATTTTTGATATTAAACCCTTATTGGTCACATTATTTGCAAATATTTTCTCCCACTCCATATGTTGCCTTTTGGTTTTGTCAATGGCCTTCTTTGCTGTGTGAACTCATTTAAGTTTAATTAGGTCCTATTTATTTATTTTTGCTTTTATTTCCTTTGCCTTAGGAGACTGATCCAAGAAAACATTGTTACAATTTAGGTCAAAGAATGTTCTGCCTATGTACTCTTCTAGGAGTTTTATGGTTTCCATTCTTACACCTAGGTATTTAAACTGTTTTGAGTTTGTTTTTGTATATGGTATGAGGGGATGTTATAACCTCATTGTTCTACATGTGGCTGTCCAGTTTTCCCAGCACCACTTGTTGAAGAGAAGATCTTTTTTCCATTGTATATCATTGCCTCCTTTGTCGTAGATTAGTTGACCACAAATGTGTGGGTTTATTTCTGGGCTATTTATTCTGTTCCATTGATCTATGTGTCTGTTTTTGTGCCAATACCACACTGTTTTGATTATTGTAGCTTTGTAGCACTGTCTAAAGTGAGGGAATGTGTTGTCTCCAGCTTTGTTCTTTTTCTCAAGATTGCTTTGGTAATTCAGAGTCTTTTGTGGTTCCATATGAATTTTATGATTATTTGTTCTAGTTCTGTGAAAAATGTCGGCATTTTAATAGGGATTGCATTAAATCTGAAGATTACTTTGGATAGTATGACCATTTTAACAATATTAATTCTTCCAACAGGATATTATGGAAAAACCCAAATGACATTTTTGGCCAACCCAATCGTTGGCAATGTTGAGCAGCTTTTCATGTGCTTTTTTTTTAAAGCAGTATGAGTCAAATCTACCTCTTGAAATCTGGTTCCTGCAATTCTGCCTTGTTTTCAAGTCCTTTTTGATTACTTACCCCAAAACATTTTTTGAAGGCAGGTGTCATTTACAACCCTGCAGGCCTTGTGAATTGCAGTGCCCTTGAGCACAGGTTTTCAAGGTGTTGTTTTGGGAACCAACCACAAGGCTGCAGGATTGCTTCAAGCCCCAATCTGGTTACTGGGGCAACTTGAGCCTTAGGGGAAGTCCTCTTCCTGATTGGAAATTAGAGGACATGTGCCTGTCCAAACACCCTAGGGATTTTTTTTACTTCCTCTTTCTGACATTTCATTATTAGTGTATAGAAACAACAGATTTCTGTATATTGACCTGGTATTATGTAAACTTGCTGAATTAATTTATTAGTTCTAACAGTTTTTGGGTGGAGATTTTAGGGTTCTCTATATGAAGTATCTTGTGACAGTTTTACCTCTTCTCTTCCAATTTGCATATCTTTTACTTCTCTTTCTTTTCCTATTGCTGTAGCTCTGTTGAATAGAAGTGGCAGGAGTTGGCATTCTTAACTTATTCATGATTTTAGCGGGAGCGTTTTCAGTTTTTCACTATTGAGTATGATGTTGGCTGTGGGTTTGTCATAAAAGGCATTTATTATATTCCCTCTATACCCATTTTGATGAGAGTTTTTTAAATCATGAATGAATTTTAAATTTTGTCAAATTCTTTTTCTGCATCTATTGCAATGGTTATGTGATTTTATCCATTTTATTCATTTTGTTAAAGTGGTATATCACATTGATTGAGTTGCTAATGTTGAACCATCCCTGTGACCCTGGAATAAATCCTATTTAATCATGGTGTATGGTCCTTTTTATGTATTGTTGGATTTGGTTTGCTAATATGTTGTTGAGGATCTTTGTATCTATAGTCATCAAAGATATTGACCAGTAATTTTCTTTTTTTGTAGTTTCTTTGGTTTTGATATCAGGGTCATGGTGACTTTGTAGAATGAATTTGGGAGTGTTCACTCTTCTTCAAGTTTTTTGAGATAGTTTGAGAAGGATCAGTATTAGGTCTTCTTTATATATTTTGTAGAATTTCCCTGTGAAGGCATCTAGTCTGGAATTTTGTTTGATGGGAGTTTTTTAAATTACAACTTCAATTTCACTTCCAGTCTGTTCAAAATGTCTGTTTCTTCTTGACTCAGTCTTGGCAGGCTGTATGTTTCAAGAAATTTGTCCATTTCTTCTAGGTTGTCCAATTTGTTGGCATATAACTATTTACAGTATTCTCTTATGATTTTTTGTATCTCTGTGGTGTTAGTTGTTATTTCTCCTCTTTCATTTCTTATTTTGTTTATTTGGGTCTTCTCTCTTTTCTTCTTGATTACCCTGGCTAAAGGTTTATCAATTTTGTTTATCCTCTCAAAAAACCATGTCTTGTTTTATTGATCTTTTTTATTTTTTAATCTCTACTTTATTTCCTCTCTGATCTTTATTATTTCCTTCCTTCTGCTGACTTTTTCTAATTATTTTAGGTTGTAAGTTAGGTTGTTTATTTGAGACTTTTCTTATTTCTTGAGGAAGGCCTGTATTGCTGTGAACTTTCCTCTAAGAACTGCTTTTGCTGTATCCTATAGATTTTGGAAAGTTGTGTTCCCATTTTTATTTGTCTTGGGGTATTTTCTTATTTCCTCTTTGATTTCATCATTGACCCATTGGTTTCTTAGTAGCATGTTGTTTAGACTCCATGTGTTTGTTCTTTTCCTGTTTTTCCTTCTGTCATTGATTTCTAGTTTCATACAGTTGTGGTTGGAAAAAAATACTTGATAACTTACATCCTCCTAAATTTGTTGCAGCTTGTTTTGTGACCTAGTATGTGATCTATCCTGATGAACATTCCAAGTGCACTTGAAAAGTATTTGTATTCTGCTGTTTTGGGAAATAATACCCTGTAGGTATCAATTAAGTCCAACTGATCTAACGTGTCATTTAAGACCACTGTTGCCTTATTGATTTTCTGTCTGGATTATCTGTCCATTGGTGTCAGTGGGGTGTTAAACTTCCCTACTATCATTGTATTGTCAACTCCTCACTTTATGTCTGTTAGTATTGCTTTATATACTTAGATGTTCCTGTATTTGGTGCTTATATATTAATGAGCATAATATCCTCTTCTTGTATTAATTCCTTTATCATTATATAATGTCCTCCTTGTTTTTTTAATCCAATCAGCCTTCTTGTGTTTTTTTGTTCAGAGCGTTTAGTCCATTGACATTTAAAGTGATTATTGATAGGTATGTACTTACTGTCATTTCATTACTTGTTTTCTTTCTTTTTTTTTTTTTTGTAGTCCTTCTCTGTTAATTTCTTCTTTTGGTTTCTCACATTGTAGTTTGATGATTTTCTTTTGTAGTGGCCTTGGGCACCTTTCTTTATGGTTTTCATGTATCTATTGTAGGATTTTGATTTGTGCTTACCAAGGGGTTCATGTATGTTGACCCATAATTATATCTATTTGATTTAAACTTATAGTCATTTAAGTTCAAACACAATCTAACATATCTACATTTTTTACTCCTCTCCCCCACATTTTGTGTTTTTGATGTCATATTTTACATCTTCATGCTTATCCCTTTACTGTTTATTGTAGTTATAGTTCTATAATTTTTTGTCTTTTAATCTATGTACTGGATTATTTAAGTGATCTTTAATCTTTATTATATATTTGTCTTTTCTATTGGGACTTTTTCCTTTCTTATATATTCTTACTTCTTTTCCATTTAGAAAACAACCCTTCAACATTTCTTTTAGGGTAGGTTTAGTATTGCTGAATTCTTTTAGTTTTTGCTTGTCTGAGAAGTTTTTTATCTATCCTTCTATTCTAAATGATAATCTTCCTGGGTAGAGTATCCTAAGTTGCAGGGTTTTTCCCTTTCAGGACTTTGAATATATCATGCCATTCCCTTCTGGTCTGCAAAGATTCTGGACAGAAATCAGCTGATAGTCTTATGGACATTCCCTTGTGTATGACTCTTTGTTTTTCACCTTCTACCTTTAGAATTCTCTCTTTATTTTTAACTTTTGCCATTTTAATTATGATAAGTTTTGGTGTGGGTCTCTTTGGGTTCATCTTGTTTGGGACCACTGTGCTTCCTGTACCTGGATATTTGCTTCTTTCTTTAGGTTTGAGAAGTTTTCAGCTATAATTTCTTCTAATATATTTTTGATACACTTCTCTTTCTCTTCTCCTTCTGGAACCCCTATAATGCAAATGTTTGCACTTTTGATGTTAACCCAGAGATTTTGTAGGTTGCACCAATTTTTAAACTGGTCTTTCTGTCTGCTGTTCTGATTGGGTGATTTCCATTATTCTATCTTCCAGATCACTTTTTCATTCTTCTGTGTCATTTCTTCTAGAGTACACTGTATCTCAGATATTGAATTATCTATTTTTGATAGGGTCTTCTTTATATTTTCTAGTTCCTTGTTAAAATGATCTGTGTTTAAATCAATTCTCTTTTCTAATTCAGTTAGCATTTTTATTACCAAAGTTTTGAATTCTCTGTCTGGTTGGTTGTTTATTTCTCTTTCATTGTTTATTTTTTTAGGGGTTTTAACTTGCTCTTTCAATTGAGAATAGTTCTTCTGCTTTTTTATTTTACTTAATTTTCTCTGTCTTTATGAATTTAAGTAAAACAATTACCTATTCTGGTCCTGAAGAAGTGTTCTCATGAGGGAGCACCCCTAGGCAGACTGCATGTGCCCAATGCCTTTGGTGGGAGGGCTGGATTTGATGTGGATGGCAGTCATGCCTTTCCTCAAGGTGTACTGACTGCTATCACCTTGGTAGGGGGTGTGGCTGATGATGGAGGAGCTAGAACCTGTGCAGGATGTGAAGTAGGACTTCTTCTCTGCTCAGTGGTCATCACTGCCATGTCAGGGGCAGGGTCTGCTCCCAAGTTGCTAAAACAGAAGCCCTGAGGATCGGGTTTGCTCAGGCTCTGTTCCCTTAAGTGTATCTTTTTTCTTCTCCCTGTACTGGCACTGGGACCTTTGCCCCAAAGGAGGGAGTGCCGAAGCAAGTGGGGTTTGTGCACTTACAGATATCAGTTGCTCTGCCTGTGTAGGCATCAGTGACTCCACTTAGATACAGCTCATTGTTGCATCTTTTCTCATATATTGGCTGCCCCAGATCTAGTGCTAGGCTGTTGCATGGAGTGGGTGGAGTTGGAGTGTTTTCTAGGCTTGGGCTGGGGTGCACAGTAAGGAAGTTATGGGAATTCCAGCAGCTGCAGTGCTGTCAGAAGCCTGGGCTGATTCTGGGTGTCACTTGAGTAAACACCAGAAACTGCTGCTGTCCTATTTGGGCTATACTCCAGGCCCCCAGGTCACATCTGCATCCTTATATCAAGTCTTTCCCAGGTACTGGTCACCCTAGATCTACTGTCAAGCTGTGGCATGGAGTGAGCTAGCCAGGATATTTGCTCAGCTTGGACTCAGGTGCATGGAAACGTGGTAGCCACTAGGGCAGACCTCTCTTTGTTCTGTGTGGGGGCAAGCCAGCACCCACACACTCTTCATGAGTGAAGTCTAGGCTTTTCCAGCCTTTCTATCTGTCCCAGCAGTTCTCCAAGCAGCCAAGGGATCTTGTCTCCTACATGTAGGACCCCAGGACTGGGATGCCAAGTCTGTGGCTTGGCCTTCTCACTCTCCAGGGTGAGTGTCTGCCTGTGTGATCTCCCTCTTCCTCTTAGTCCCCTCCCAGAGGCACAGGTCCTGACCCAATTCTTTTCTTCCCATCCTACCTGATTACATGTCTATCTTTCTTACAACCTTGGTTGTATAGGAGTCCTTCTGCTAGTTTCCAGTTAGTTTTCCATGGGATTTGTTCCACATGTAGATGTATTGTTGATGTGTTCATGAAGGGAGGGGAGCTCCATGTCCTCACTCTGCCATTTTGACCTCCCTCTATCACTGTTTACCAGCCATGCTTGGAAATCTACCAATTAGTACATGCATTTCACTACCAAATCCATGATGTCATTTTTGCTAGGAGAATGCACAAATAAGTTTACATTAACCATATTGAAAAACTAAATCAGGTTATGTGATTCAGGTTTAAAATTTTAAATGGATTCTCATTTCAATCTATACCTGGGCATCTTTGAAGAGCTCTGTGCTAACTGTTATTTGTAGAAAAGATCTTACAGAGGAAACTACAATCACTAAATCTGGGAACCTAAATGCAATGGAGATAATTGGATCCCAGGGTAGTAGGGACCATATAGCAGCACTCAACCGCCAAAGACAAGGTGGAAGGGCTTACCATAATTGACAACAGAGTCAAAGCAGCAATCAGAATACTCTGACTTGTGCAGACCTGTGGTGCTGTCTAGTTAATCATGGTGTTCCTAGAAGTGCAAATATTTTGGAAGCCTACCAAATTCTTACTTAATCTGTATAAGCAGAAATTTTTCAGGTAAAGTGAACAAAAGTCTAACTTGAATAATAAAAACTGAGAATCATGGCTCCTCAATCAATTACCAGACTTGAGCCAGTTTACAGACCCAGAACTTCTTGAATGAAGGGGAGACCATGTCCCCCTGAGGAAGGACCCCAGTACACTGCCAAAATTTATACTGTTAGTCTTTCTCCCAGACTCCACTAAAGGGATCTATGGTCTTTTACCAGGGTAACTGTGCATTTGGAAAAAGGAAATATCAGAATTTTCAGAGACTGCTAAACACCGGCTCTGAACTAATTTCAGGACACCCAAAACATCACTGTGGTCCACACACCAGTCAGAGTAGGGGCTTACAGAGGTCAGGTGATCAATGGAATTTCAACTCAGGTTTGTCTCACAATGGGCCCAGAATCCATCCTGTGGTTATTTCCCCACTTCTGTAATGCATAATTGGAATAGACACACTTAGTTGCTGGCAGAATCTACACATTGGTTCCCTGACCTGTAGAGTGAGAGCTACTATGATGGGAAAGACCAAGTGAAAGCCCCTGGAACTACCTCTATTGAGGAAAATAGAAAACCAAAAACAATACTGCATTTCTAGAAGGAATGAAGAGATTATTGCCACTGTAAAGGCATGATGATACAGGGGTGGTGATTCCACCACATGCCTATTCAATTCACCTTTTGATCTATGCAGAAGAGAGGTAGATTTTGGAGAATGACAATGAGTTATCATATGCTTAAACAGGTGGTGACTACAGTTGCAGCTGTTGTATTATATGTGTGTACAACCTACTTGAGGTAGGCTTACATAGCTATAAACTTTCGCTGTGTCTCAGATTTTGGAAAGTTGTGTTTTTATTTTCATTTGTCTCAAAATATTTTCTGATTTCCTCTTTGATTTCTTTATTGACCCATTTCTTGTAGTAGCATGTTGTTCAGTCTCCACGTGTGTGTTTTTCCCATTTTTCTTCCTGCAGTTGATTTATAGTTTCATACCATTGTGATAGGAAAAGATGCTTGATATAATTTCTAGCCTCTTAAATTTGTTGAGACCAGTTTTGTGGCCTAGTGTGTGCTATATCCTGTAGAACATACCTTGTGCACTTGAAAACAATGTGTATTCTGTTGTTTTTGAATGGAACATTCAGTATATAAATATTTATTAAGTGCAACTGGTCTAATGTATCATCTAACAACACGGTTTCCTTGTTGATTTTCAGTCTGGATAATCTGTCCTTTGATGTAGTGGGTTGTTGGAGTCCACTACTATTGTATTACTATCAGTTCCTCCCTTTATGTCTGTTAATATTTGCTTTACATATTTGAGTGCATCCATACATGTATGTTTATGAATGTTATATCTGCTACTTGTGTTGATACCTTTATCATTATATAATTCACTTCTTTGGCTTTTATTATAGCCTTTGTTTTACAGTCTTCGTTGGACATAAATACTGATACTCCAGCTTTCTTTTTGTTTCCATTACCATGGAATATCTTTTTCTATCCCTGTGAGGGTATACTGGATGAGATTAACATTTGGACCTATAGACTAAGTAATGCAGGTTGCTCTCCCTAATGTGGATGGCCTTCATCCAATCAGTTGTAGGCCTCAATAGAAAAATTTTTTAAAAAGGCTGGCACAACCAGGAATTCAATGAAAGTCTTCCTGTTTAACGTCTTGAAGTAGTATATTTTTTTCTTGCTTTCAAACTGGAACTGAAACAACAGCTCTTCTTGGGTCTTGAGACTCTCAATTTTTATACTGGAACTTATACCATTGGTTCTCTTGTTCTCAGACCTTTGGACTTAGACTGGAACTATACTATCAGATCTCCTGGGTCTCTAGATTGCCAAATGCAATCTTAGGACTTCTCAGTTACATAACTGTATGAGCCAATTTCTTATAATAAATCTATTCCTGATTTAAAAAATCTATATATAATATAAAACATATAATAAATATAAATATATATAGTTGTATAAATAGATTATACCTATACCCCTATCTATCTATCTATCTATCATCTATTTATCTATCTTTCCTATTGGTTCTGTTTCTCTGAAACAGAGAACCAGACTAATTCTCTGACTAATACATTATTATTCCTTCATTATAGAGATGAGTCTCAGAAAATGTAAGTACATTAAGCCACACTAGAGCTAGTAAGTGGCCCTGTTGGTGTTTGCACCTAGGTTTGCCTGACACTAATGTCCATTCTCACATCTCCTTTGTTACACTTGAGTTGTGCTTACAGACTAGTGAAGATGAATAAAAACTCAGAGAAATCCCACTCCTCTTTACCTCTTGCTGATGTTTCACAGCCTGATTGTTTCTGAGTCTTGTCTTGTGTTTTAATTATTTTGCTGTATAATAATAATCTAAAATTCAGTAGCATAACATAGCAACTACTTTATTTTGCTCATGATCTTATGGTTCAGGAATTCAGAAAAGGCTTGACTAGCCTACTGTTTCATGGGATCTCTCGTGTGGTTGCAGTTAGCTATCTCCTAAGGCTGCAGGCATCTGATCACTCAAATGGATTGGACACCCGAAGTAGCTCATTGACATGACTGACTGTTGATTCTAGCTATTGGCTTGAAGCTCAGCTAGATTGTCAACCAGAGCACCTTTCCAACATGGTAATATCAGAGTCTGACTTATTCACTTAGCGCAGTAACCTCTAAGTCCGCCCATGTTGTTGCAAATGGCAAGATTTCATTCTTTTTTATGACTGAGTATTATTCTATTTTATATGTATACCACATTTTCTTTATTCATCTGTTGATGAAGACTTAGGTTGCTTCCATGTCTTGGTTATTCTAAATAACGATGCTGTGAGCATTGAGGTGTATATATCTTTTTGAATAAGTGAGGTTTTCTGGATATATACCCAGGAGTGGAATTGCTGGGTCATATGGTAGTTGTATCTTCAGTTTTTTGAGAAACCTCTATATTGTTTTCCACAATGGCTTCATCAATTTACATTCCCACCAACAGTGCACAAGTGTTTCCTTTTCTCCACATCCTCACCAACATTTGTTATTTGTGTTCTTTTTGATGATAGCCATTTTGACAGGTGTGAGGTGATATCTCATTGTGGTTTTGATCTGCATTTCTCTGATGATTAATGATGTTGAGCATCTTTTCATGCTCCTATTGACCACCTGCATGTGCTCTTTGGAAAGATGTCTTCAGGTCTTCTGTTCATTGTGGGCATATTTTAAAAGCATGATGCATTGTGACCACAGGATCCAGGTGTCTCTGGTGATGGTGTAGGATAAGAACATGGGCTTCAAATGAGATCATAATTTGAAATGTCCTCCATCACTTATCTGTATAGTCTTGGAAAAAATATTTAAAGTCCTAGCTAGTGATCTTCTCTGAAAAAGGGAGAGGTTAATATCTATTTTGTAGCTAAAGAAAGTACATATACCTTGAGTTCAATTAATGCTAGAATGATGGTTTCATACCTCCTTCAATTCACTCACTAATTTTTATTATTTATTTATGTGTGATTTAAAGACATTGGAATCTGATTTACAGTTTGATTTTTCCTTAAGAGACAGTGGATACACCATAAACTCAATCTATGTATTAAGCCAAAAATAAAATTAACCATGGCCCAAAGAATATACATTGCTACATCATGGTAATTATCTAGTATCTCTTTTTTGTCTCTCTATCATATTCCTTTTCCCTAATGTCATACAGATACTTATAAGCTATAAACAATTGCAGGGTCAGAATTTGTCAGGTCAAATCAGAATCCCTGGATGTTCTATTCTTATGAAATTTACTTTTTCCTCTCTGAGTTTGAGTTATCTGATCAAAAGTTTCATTATTGTATTGGGGCAAAGAGGAACCTATAATTTGGAATTCACAGAGTTTAACCAAATGAACAAATTTAATTTAGAGAGCAACAGCATGTAAAAGACAAAAGCCAGGGTCTCACATGGAGTAACACCAAATCCCCCATGTGGAAATCATTTAAGCTTAAATTTTTCTCATGGTAGAGATGAAAACATTCTTTTACCACGGAGTTTCATAAAACATACCAGGCTTCTTCTTGCACTAGCATTTTACACATCTGTCGTTTGGATAAGTTAACTCCTCTGCTGTTTTGATGAGAGAAAGATAAAAATTGAAGTCCTGGTGATTTTATAGAAGTGCTGGCTGCTTGTGTCTTTGGCTATCCCTTCCACCTCTTTGGTGTGAAGACATCCCCGATTCAAAACAGATGTGGTCCCCTTGGCATGGCCCTCTGAATACAACATTGCTTGTAGAGCTCTGGTGTTCACAAGGTGCCTTCATGGAGCTGGCCATTACCTGTGGCTGCGGGGGGGCGTGGTGTTTGCGGGGGGGTCGGTAGTTTTTCTACGTAGCAACAAATATGGACAGACATCTGATGAGTTTTCAAGAGCCTCTCAAAAGCAGGTGTCTAACTGAATAGACAGTAGATAATCACACTTGATCCTTAGAGAGTGTATGTTCTCTACTTTCCTGTCCCACATCATTGCCCTTTTAAAGTCACATTTACTGTCATGTTGACTTTTTTCCACCCTTCTTTGGAAAGCTTAAGGGATAGTCATCTTTGCATAATCTAAATTTCCAGCTTTTAGTTAGCCCTCCTTTAGTTTAATGGCAAATAACTGTTACAAACTTTCTCTGAATGTGCCTTATTTTCTAAACAAATGGAATTCTGCCCTGAGAACTGGAAAGCAGTTTTGTTGTTTCCACGTGGAGAGGGGAAGGGGAGAGTTGTCAGTAAAGTAGCATATTTAAGGAAGCAAGTTTTTAGAATAACTTAGGGCTTATTCAGTTTCCATTAAGAATAGCTAAGTAATTACCCTAAACTAATTTAATTCCATCCTCTTGAGCTTTATTAGAGCAACAAACTTAACCACATGCATTTTGTTAAATAGATTCTTGCACTGTGAAGAGGGGGGAAAAAACTTAACAAGACTGATGTGACTTGCATGGGAAAGAAGGGGATTAACAATAATTGAGTATTTTCTACAGGATCCTCTCCCATTCCATTAGTGGTGAAATATAAGTAGGTGTTTTAAAAAATGAGTTCACAGTAAAGAATTTAAGGAGATTAGCTCAGTTTTAGTAGATGGTCCCTGCCCTATTTAAGAATATGCCAGAAATGGGCAAACAATTTGTGTTAGTATTAGGCTAAATTTTAAATATATTAGAAATTAAATTATTAAGGTTAAATGCTGATGACTGAAATAATAAGAATTGACATTAACTTTTAAAAATATTCTTAATAAGAAGAATTGAAATTAATTTTTTCAGAAGTGTTTGAAGAGGTAAAGTGTTTTTCTCCGAAGATGAAAAGTAAATTATATAGTTTTAGAGTGGTTATTCTTCAAACCACATTTAGCACTTTTTTTAAAAAAAGCAAAGAACTTCATTGTTTTTCTGTATATAAAAGTAATATACTTTTAATATAAAATCAACATGAATCAAAATTATAAAAAAGATAGAAATTACCAATAAATTTATAGATCAACTATTAACATGTTGATATATTTCTTTGCAGATGCTTTTTCCATACATAATGATTATCTTTGAGTAATTATTATTTAAGCATAATATCATACAGAAAGTGAACAAATAATAACTATTCTAGAGTCAGAACATTTATGAAACCCCAGAAATTCTCTCATCAACACCCATCTCTACCAAGAGTAAACTTCCCCATCTCTTAACATCATTGATAAGTTTTTCCTGTTTCTGTATTTATTTATATACTCTTTTATGGTGGCTTAATTTGTACATTTGTTTCTAAGATATATTCATATTATAACTTGTCATTGTAATTTGCTTATTCTCATTGATGTATATAACATAATACATATGGAGCACATTTTATTTAACCATTTTGCCATTTGATTGTTTCAAGTTTGGGACTATAAAGTTCTAGGTCATGCCTTATGGGGGAACTTATAGACATGTTTCTGTTTAGTCTATACCTAGGAACAAAATTTCTCATTAGTTCCTAACTGTATGCATCTATTAAGGTTTTTGTTTTGTTTTTTGTTTTTAACAAACACTGGCAAAGATTTTCAAATGACTATAATAATTTACTTTTTCACTGGCAATATATGAGAGTCCTAGTTGCTCTCTCTCTTTGCCAAAGAATTGTTCTTAAATAAAATAAAATAGTTCTCCATATATACTTTCTAGCCTGCATTTCCTGATTAACCATATATCTTGGACATCTTTTCACATCAATAAATAAAGAGATTATCATCATTACATATTGCTGTGTAATAATCTTTTGTACTGTGTATCTAAATAATCAATTCTTGTTGATGAATATTTCTACAGATTTTAATTTTTAATTTTATTTACAAAGCTGATTAAATAATCCTCTGTGCACATAGTCCATAATTCAATGTAATTCTTGCCAACAAAGTAAATCATTCTGTTTGGACCTCTGTATTCTTTTTTTTAAATTAATTAATTAATTAATTTAATTTTTGAATTTTATTTTATTTATTTTTTTATACAACAGGTTCTTATTAATCATTAATTTCATACACATCAGTGTATACATGTCAATCCCAATTGCCCAATTCAGCACACCACCATCCCCAACCCCTTGCGGTTTTCCCCCCTTGGTGTCCATATGTTTGTTCTCTACATCTGTGTCTCAACTTCTGCCCTGCAAACCGGTTCATCTGTACCATTTTTCTAGGTTCCACATACATGCATTAATATACGATATTTGTTTTTCTCTTTCTGACATACTTCACTCTGTATGACAGTCTCTAGATCCATCCACGTCTCAACAAATGATTCAATTCTGTTCCTTTTTATGGCTGAGTAATATTCTGTTGTATATATGTACCACTTCTTCTTTATCCATTCATCTGTCGATGGGCATTTAGGTTGCTTCCATGACCTGGCTATTGTAAATAGTGCTACAATGAACATTGGGGTGCCTGTGTCTTTTTGAATTATGGTTTTCTCTGGGTATATGCCCAGTAGTGGGATTGCTGGATCATATGGTAATTCTATTTTTTGTTTTTTAAGGAACCTCCGTACTGTTCTCCATAGTGGCTGTATCCATTTACATTCCCACCAACAGTGCAAGAGGGTTCCCTTTTCTCCACACCCTCTCCAGCATTTGCTTTTTGTAGATTTTCTGATGATGCCCATTCTAACTGGTGTCAGGTGATACCTCAATGTAGTTTTGATTTGCATTTCTCTAATAATTAGTGATGTTGAGCAGCTTTTCATGTGCTTCTTGGCCATCTGTATGTCTTCTTTGGAGACATGTCTGTTTAGGTCTTCTGCCCATTTTTGGATTGGGTTGTTTGTTTCTTTAATATTGAGCTGCATGAGCTGTTTATATATTTTGGAGATTAATCCTTTGTCCAGTGATTTGTTTGCAAATATTCTCTCCCATTCTGAAGGTTGTCTTTTAGTCTTGTTTATGGTTTCCTTTGCTGTGCAAAAGCTTTGAAGTTTCATTAGGTCCCATTTGTTTATTTTTGTTTTTATTTCCATTACTTTAGGAGGTGGATCAAAAAAGATCTTGCTGTGATTTATGTCAGAGAGTGTTCTTCCTATGTTTTCCTCTAAGAGTTTTATAGTGTCCGTTGTTACATCTATGGACCTCTGTATTCTTTAGCACACTCAAGTGTCAGAAATCCATCATGCTTAACCCAACTATTATCTTATTTCTGCTCCTTCTTGATTGTAGATGAAGTGTGCTAGTGAAAAAAATCTCTACAGGAAAATTGCCTCACAAAATATTCATGATCAATTACATCACATAGACTATTAAGCTTTTCTGTTTGGCAACATTTCTCCACTCTACACATTGATTATTTTAAAACCTCACCTCCTTGAGCCACCAAATCTTTCCCATCTCTCCCCAGACTCTCAGGAGATGACTAATCCTTACAATTTATAGAGAATGTAGTAGCTGTTAGAAGGTAATTCTCTCAAAGTGATTTCCACTACCAAGCAAAAAATTACACACACACACACTCACACACACACACACACACACACACACACACACACACACACAGAGGCACACCTGGCCTATCTTCCTTTGCTTCTCTGAAAATAAATAAGTTGCCTTTGTCCCCCTTCCTCCCAATTTCTTCCATTTCTCCATTTAAGGTCAACTCTGGCAAAAGGACTTTGGATCTCATTACTCCATCTCTTTTCTGGCTACTAATTTTCTCTCTTTCCTTTGCTGACTATTTCTGCTGGCCAAACTCCAAATGTATTAATTCCTCCTGGGGCTTAAACACTCTCTAATTTTCTCTTCTGTTCTCCTTTTCTTCTCTACACTTTTCCTTCTCTCACTGTCTCTCATGCTCACTGTTCTTTTCTTTGTTTTGCTTCTCTTTGCTTCTCAAAATTTCCCTTCACTTTTCTGTCTTTATATTTTCCTTAGGTTTTCTTAGTGTTATGATTTCAAACACTATCTCTATGTTAGCATAGACCAGATTTATAAAACCAACCTAGTTTTTACTTCTTAGCTTTACACTCTTAGATAAATGAGTATTTGTCAACTTGTATTAAGTGTCTCAGAGACAGTACAAAATTGACATATCGAAAAAAGAACCTTTGATATTCCTTTTTCCACTAACACCTGTCTTCCTATTCAATAAATCGCCTACCATTCACTTAGTTGTAAGTTGAAATCATAAAGTTATCCAGGATTCCTACTTTTTCTTTACTCACACCATTGAATCCATTGTCAAGCTCATTGTATTATGCTTCAAAATATATTTCAAATCTACACACTGGTTTTCATATCAATAGTCATCTCCTACCCAAACCAAAATCACTCCACAATAGATGTGGAAACCATTAGGGTCAAGGCCATAACTGCCTTATTTATCATTTTAGCCCTGGTGCTTGACATAGTGCCTGACACTTAATAGGTCATCAAAAAAGTAGATCTAGTCACTGCCATCTCTTGCTTGGACTTCTAAGGCTATCTATCACATGATTTGAAGTTAAAAATAATTTCTTTTTGAGGGTCTTTCCTGACATCTAAGGTAGATCAAACCCCTAATTATAGACTCATTGTACCATGTATCAATGTATTTCTCTTTTCTATTTTCCAGATATAATTTTACATTATTTTCTATGACAAATGATTAACTCTTGACCACTCAAACATTAAACTTGTAGGGGAAGGGAATTTCTTGTTTTTGCTCTCCATTCTGCCCACATTGCATCTGAATGAATGAATAAAACATTAATTTTAAGAAGAGGTTTTCTGCACTGAATGGCATACTCCTTTTAAAGATATTTATGCATATTTCCATGTATCCCTACTTTAATCTACTATTTATATTTCTCCTCTCAGTTAAAGATACTGCTCAATCCTTAGTTTTGACTATTTTATGTATGCATTTCTTATGAATCTTGACAATGTAAATATTGTGTGTAATTATTGTTTGACCTTGTACGTTTAATTACTGATAATTTAATTTTTTTCTATTTTCAGACTACATGTGTTTATTTCCTATTTGTATATTGGTCTTTGCCTTAGAGATTTGCAGGATCTCTTCAATAATAGTGAGAATAATCTCTTCCCCATCATTTATATATTTTTCTGTCTGTCGTCTGTATTTGTTTATATAATTTTTGCAATTGCACATTTATTCATTCATTAAGGAGATATTTATTTGATTCCCACTATTTGTCTAACCGATTCAAAGATTGGAAACAAAACAATAATTAAAACAGATAAAAATTACTGCCTTCATGGAGTTTACTTTGCAGTTATGGGGAAGGATGTGTAGACTAACAATAAATGCTGTAAAATAAGTAATATAAGTAGAATATTGGATGGTTATTAGTCATATTAACATGACAGCAGGAAAAGGGTTGAAAAAGCATCAGCAGGTAAGAGTTGCAATTTTATAATAAATTACCCAAAACGGTTTCTTAGAGACTGTGATCTTAGATTAAAGTTCTAAACAAGGTGGGGAACTGACCCTTGTATGTACCTGCAGAAGCAGACTTCAAGGTAGAAGAAACATCAAGTGAGGAAAAAACACACCTGGAAGAACAGGTAAATATCCAGTGGAGGATGAACAGATTTATAAGGAAGAACCTAATAGAATATGAGGCCTGAGGTGCAATAGGTTGCAGGGAAACATCAATATGTAGGGCATTGTTGGTCATTCTAAGAACTGAATGAAATGAGAGAAGATGACTTTAAAGATTTTTAAGCAGAAGTTGTGATCTGACTACACTTCAGCTGTAAAACTCTGGTATGCTCTTTTGAAAATAGCACTTAGGGAGTCAAGACCTGAAGCAAGGAGGGCAGTTAGAAAACTGCAATAATTCCAGCATGAGATGGGAGTGAATTGGACCAATGGATGGTGAATACCACCAATGTATTAGCAGTGGAGATGGTGACAGTAGTCAGGTTATGTGTGTATTTTGAAGGTAAAGTCAATATTTGAAGTTGAATTGGATGTGGCATATGAGAGTAAATGAGAAGTTTAGGTTATTAATAGTTTTTGGTTTGGTTTGGGGCCTGAGAAATTGGATAGAGTTATTGTTAAGTGAGATGGGGGAGACTATGACTAGAGTGGGTATTGAGGTGAAGATCAAGATCAAAACCATTCAGTTTGAGATTTTTGTTAGATATCTAGATGGAGCTATTGAGTAAGTTGTTGGATTTATGGTTTGGTTGTCCTGGAGAGATAGGAACTTGGGTGTCATTGATATATAGATAATATTTATTGCCATGAGACTGAATAATAACACCAAGAGAGTGATTATAAATAAAAAAGAGAAATGCTCAAGGATTTACTCACAAAAGATTACAAATTTCAAAGACCAGGCAGATGAAGAAAACCTAATAATGAGACTAAGAAGGATCTGCCACTGAGTGACACTTAAGAGAGAGTGGAGTCTTGGAATTCAAGTTAAAAGAGTGACTCAAGTATCAGTGAACAATTAACTGATATTATGCTGAAAACTAAAATGAGGATAGGCTGAAGGTAAGAAATGATGTAGCTAAGAGAGTTTTGTTTAAGTGAAATGGTAGAAAATCTTACTGAATGAATTCATAAGAGAAAGGAGAGAAATTGGAGACATTTCTTTTGAGAAACTTTGTTGTAAGGAGAAGGGAAATGAGGATGTGAGCTCAAAGGATGTTTGTATCTTAAAATGGGAGAAATGACAGCATTTTGTATTGATGGAAAAAAATCTAGTAGAGAGAATAGTTTATGCTTAAAGGAGAGAGAAAGAAGCATTAGATTGAGGCAGAGAAGATGGAATCTAGTGCATGAGCAGAAGGCCTGGACTTTGTCAGGAGTGTGTATAGTGTGTCGATGGCAATGGAAGAGAAGGTGGAAAGTATGAGTGCACATGCAGAGAGGGAATAGGTCTTGGGGAAGTTTGATTCAAAATGCTTATTTTCTCTGTTTAGTAACAAGCAAAATTACCACCTAAGAGTGTAGATCAGTATTAGAAATTAGAAGAGAAAAAAGAAGTTATGAAATCATCATCTAAGGAATTGAGAATGACTGGAGCTGGAAAAGAACTCAGTATACTGTTCACACACATGTACTTCTGGTACTGATCTCTGCTCCCTTAATAGTGCTAGAATTGTGATTGTAAAACAACAGATTATGCCACTTTTATCCTAAGGAAGTGTTTTTTGGATCCTTATTATCTATAGTTAAGGACAGGATAAAACTCAAACTCCATTGCATGTGAAACAGTGTTCTATAATCTGCCTCAAACCTACCTTAAAAACTCATCTCTGACAGTTCCCATGACTCCACACAATTCAAGTTCCAGGTGAACCTTACTTCTCAGATTTGTTCTAACACCATATTCACATTCACAACACCTTGCTTTTGCCTGGGTAGCTCCCTTCCCTGGAATGCCTTTTCTTCCTTTGCTACACTTCATAAAATGTAGCTTATGCTCCACCCATCCCCCATCTCTTCCCAATGTAGAGCTGATTATTTTCTTCTCTATGTTCCCCTTAACCTTTGAGCTTAGCTTAGTATTTCTGTTTGCTATAGTAAATTATTGCTAATATGTCTCTCTCTCATCCTAGACCAGATGTTTTTCAAGCATAGTGATAATATGCTAATAATTGCAATAAAGCAAGTCACACAATTTTTTTGGTTTCCCAGTGCACATAAGTTATGTTTATACTATACTGTAGTCTAAGTGTGCAATAGCATTATGTCTAAAAAAAACAATGTATATACATTAAAATATTTTATTGTTAAAAAATGCTAACCATCACCTGAGTTTTCAGCAAGTTGTTAATCTTTTTGCTGGTGGATGGTCTTGCCTCACTGTTAATGGCTGCTGACTGATCAAGGTAGTGGTTGCTGAAGGTTGAAGTGGCTGTGGCAGCTTCTTAAAATAAGCCAACAGTGAAGTTTGCTGCATTGATTGACTCTTCCTTTCATGAAAAATTTCTCTCTGTATGCAATGCTGTTTGATAGCATTTTACCCACAGTAGAACTTCTTTCAAAATTGGAGTCAGTCCTCTCAAACCCTGCCACTGCTTTATCAACTAAGTTTATGGAATATTCCAAAATCTTTGTTGTCATTTCAACAGTCTTCACAGCATCTTCATCAGGATTAGGTTTCTTCTCAAAAAATCATGTTCTTTGATCATCTATAGATGAGCTTATAAGAATTAACTTCTCATCCGTTCAAGTTTTATCATGAGATTACACCAATTCAGTCACATCTTCAGGCTCCATTTCTAACTCTATTTCTTTTGCTTTTTCCACATCTGCAGTGACTTCCTCCACTAAAGTCTCAAACCCCTCAAAGTCATCAGTGAGGGTTGGAATCAACTTCTTCCAAATTCCTGCTAATGTTGATATTTTGACCTCTTCCCATGAATCCTGAATGTTCTTAATGACATCTAGATTGGTGAATCCTTTCCAGAAGGTTTACAATTGACTTTGCCTGGATCCATCAGAGGAATCACTATCTATGACAGCTATAGCCTTATAAAATGTATTTCTTAAATAATAAGCCTTGAAGGTTGAAATTACTCCTGATCCATGGGCTCCAGAATGGATGTTGTGTTAGCAAGCATGAAATGCCATTGTGTATCTCCATTGTCAATGAATAGTAATATTTTGAAAAGAATCTTTTTCTTTTTTTTTTTCTGAGCAGTAGTTCTCAACAATGGACTTAAAATATTCAGTCAACTATGTTGTAAACAAACGTGCTATCATTTGTTGTCCCGTGTATAGAGCAAAAGCAGATTAGATTTATCATCATTCTTAAGGACACTATGATTTTCAGAATGGTAAATGAGCATTAGCTTCGACTTGAAGTCACCAGTTGCAGTAGTCCCTAACAAGAGACTCAGTCTGTCTTCTGAAGATTTGAAGCCAGACATTGACTTCTTCTCTCTAGCTATGAATATCTTAGATGGCATCTTCTTCCAACAGAAGGCTGTTTTGTCTACATTGACAATCTGTTGTGTAGCCACCTTCATTAATTATCTTAGCTAGATTTTCTAGATAACTTGCTTCAGGTTCTACATAAGCCCTTGCAGCTTCACCTTGCACTTTTATGTTATGGAGACAGCTTCTTTTCTTAAACCTCATGAACCAATTTCTGCTAGCTTCAGACTTTTCTTCTGAAGCTTCCTTACTGCTTTCAGCCTTCATAGAATTGAAGAGAGTTAGGGCTTCCCTCTGGATTAGGCTTTGGCATAAGGAAATGTTGTGGCTTGTTTGATCTTATATCCAGGCCACTAAAGCTTTCTCTATGTCAGCCATAAAGACGTTTCACTTTCTTATCATTCGTGTGTTCACTGGAGTATCACTTTTAATTTCCTTCAAGAACTTTTCCTTTGCATTCACAAGTTGGCTAACTGTTTGGCACAAGAGGTCTAATTTTTGGCCTATCTCAGCTTTCAACATGATTTCCTTACTAAGGTTAATCATTTCTAGCTTTTTTCAAATGCATTTTAAACATTTTAGATTTATTTTTTTATTGAGATAACATTGTTTTATGACATTATATGTTTAATATGTACACCATTATATTTCTACTTCTGTATACTGTACAGCATGTTCACACCAAAAATTTAGTTTCCATCTGGCACCATATAATTGATCCCCTTTGCCCATTTTGCCCTCCCCCCTGCCTCTTCCCCTATGGTAACCACCACTCTGTTCTCTGGATTTATATTTGCTTTTGTTTAGTTTGTTCATTTATTTTATTTTTGTTTGTTTGCTTGTTTTTGATACTTCACATGAGTAAAATCATACAATATTTGTTATTCTCCATATGATTTATGATTTTAAGTGAAAGATGTGCAACTCTTCCTTTCACTCGAATACTTAGAGGCCATTGTAGGGTTATTAATTGGCTTAATTTCAATATTGTTTTATTTCAGCAAATAAGGATGCCTGAGGAGAGGGAGAGAGACAGCAGAAAGGTTAGTGGAACAGTCAGAACATACACATTTATTGATTATGTTCTCCATCTTATGTGGTCACAGTTTGCAGTTCCCCCAAACCATTACAATAGTAACATCGAAGATCACTGATCACAGATCATCATAAAGAATATAATAATAATGAAAAAGTTTGAAATATTGTGAGAATTACCAAAATGTAACACAGAGGACAGAAGTGAGCAAATGCTATTGGAAAAGTGATGCTGATCGACTTGCTTCATGCAGAGTAGCCACAAAACTTCAATTTGTAAAAAACAAAACATGTTTGTTTGTGAAGTGCAATAAGGCAAAGCACAATAAAGCCAGGTACGCCTGTATTTTAATCTTCTTTCTCATCTAATTCCAATTTTTTAGAAGTCAAGAAAGTTTTAAGCTCTGCCTAGACAGTAGAAATGCATGAGAATAAACAGTGTGGGCTAATTACTGTGTGCATGAACACAATTAATTTTGCAAATTTGGCTTTCATTTTGTAACATACTGTCATCTTCAGAACATCACAGTTTCTGTGTTTTTAATTTAACCAAAAAAAAAAAAAAAAAAAACCCCTAGCATTGAATTTCAACAATAATGTTAGATACCAAGTTATAATTAGATGAAGAATATGTAATCCATATTGGACACAGTTCAACATTTCTCTCAAATTGGAATATTAAATGGAAAATTAAGTAAATAAAGAAACTGACCTAAACGTGTAGAATATTAAGCTTCAAAGATGTTGTTTTTATTTTAATTTGGTTTATCCCTGGTGAGAGTGCCTTTACTTATCTTTGTGTCTCTAATTTAGCTGACTCTTGCCTGAAAATGAGCAAGAAATTCAAGATAAAGTAATCAAATACCTTACTCCGAGAATAAAAGATATACAACAGGAACACATAATTAGTAAATTTGCTCCTTTCAATAGTGTTTTCTCAGAAGTAATTTTTTTTTCTACTCTCTAGTGGGTAGAAAAAAATATTTCCTTGGAAGATCCACAGACTTTGGTGCTTTGCTACTGAAACTTCAAGGAGAGGAATCATTTGACCAAATGAAGTCAATTCTAGTTGATCAGCAACAGATTGAGGAGGTAGAGCAAGGAGGTGTGGGAAATACATTTGGGTAAGAAGGGTAGGACCTGCTTATGGCAAGTGTTGAAGGCACTTTTTGTTGCTGTGGAACACAACATCTAAGGTCTTGGTGACAAAATAATAATTGATTTTTATCTTTTAAATTTCTGTGGTTACCTGAGTTCACCTGGGCAGTTCTATCACAGGGTCTCTCATGTAGTGTAATCAGGTGTCAGCAGGGACTGCATTCATCTGAAGGCTCAACTGGACAAAGCATTTAGGATGGCTGGCAGTTGTTGTCAACTGTCACTCAGGATTTCAGCTGAGACTGTCATGAAGTGTGCCAATGAGACATGTCCATGGGGATTGGGATTCTGACAGTAAGGTGTGGGCTCTGAGAGGGAATGTGTTAAGAATAAGCATTCCAAAAGGCTCAGGCAGAAGCCAGAAACATTCTTATGACCTAATCTTGAAGACCATGAAGCCACTTCTGTCATATTCTGTTGATCAAGTAAGTCAGTAAAGCCAGCCCTGATTCAGCTGGAGGGAAAAGAGACTTTGCCTCTTGATGAGGGAAGAAGACCCCATTGTGGAAGAACACGAAGCATGGGACATATGGCCGCAGCCATCTGTGGAAAAGATAAACTGCCACAAAGGACGTAAAGAAATGTTTCAGAGCAATAGGATCTCAACTAAGAGGTCTATTTTCACTGCTGCCATTATTCTTGTCCAGATTTCCACCATGTTTTACTTGAACTATTGAAGCAATTGTTTAGTTTCCTTGACTTCAGTCTATCCTCACCTTTAATCCACTTTTTCATCAACAGCCAGAATCCTGTTGACGTTAAGCACTGAACATGTCACTCTCACACTTAAAGCCCATAAATATCTTCTCATTACACCTAGAATAACTCAGTTCCAGATCTTTTCTCCAGGTTTGTATCTATCCACTACCACACCAGAGATCTCCTTTCAGCTTCTTAACTTTATGATGTTCGTTATTGCTTTAGACCTTTCCCAGATTCTCTTCTCTTAGACTGAAACACCCTTCACACCCTCCTTTCTTGGCTATTGACTATTTATATTTTAAGTCTTATTTTGATTGTCATTTAGGCCTATAAAGTTTATATTCTTTTTGTTTTCATAATACATCTAGCAAAATATTTTTCACACAGAAGTATAATTGCCTTATTTCTTAGTACTGTCCTCAAATAGATGATGAGATCCATAAATCTTCCTTCTTGCCCTAAATTACTTTTAATCGTATATTATAGTCTTCATTATCAGCTTCTATATATTGTAACAGATTATAAACATACTATTTATTGGCATATTATATCTTCTATTGTTTTCTACTACATATATCTGTGTGTATATCTAATAGGTATTTATAGAATATTTCATCTGCCAACAGCATAATATACATCAGATTCTTCTCAAGCTCACATGGAACATTCTCTAAGGTAGACCACATTCTAGGCCATAAGACACACCTCAAGAAATTTAAAAGAATAGATATCAAATAAAATATGCTTTCAGACCACAGCAGAATTAAACTAGAAATCAATAAGAGAAAGATAGCTAGAAAATCCTAAAGTACCTAGAGATTACATAACACACTTCCAAATAACACATAGGTCAAAGAAAAAGTCTCAAGAAAACCAAAAAAATATTTGTAACTAAGTAAAAATGAAAATGCAACAGATCAAATTTGGGAATACAGTGAAAGCATTGCTAAGAGGAAATTTTATAGTATTGGGAAAATTTATTAGAAAAGAAAGATCTGAAATCAATAATCTAAGTTTCCAGTTTAAGAAACTAAAAGAAAGAAAGAAAAGCAATATAAATATAAAGCAAAAAGAAAACAAAAAAAATAATTTGGAGCATCAGTAAATTAAATTGAAAATAAGAAAATAAGAAAATTAACAAAATCAAAGACTTGTTATTTGAAAAGATCAATAAAAGTAATAAACTGTTAGCCAGGCTAACCAAGAAAAAAATAGAAAAGACAAAATTTTCTAATATCTGAAATAAAAGAGGGGTCATCACTACTGATCCCATGGATATAAAAAGAATAATAAAGAAATACTATGAACACCCTTATGCTCACAAATTCGATAACCTAGACAAAATGCACCAATTCTTTGAAAAACACAATCTGCCAAAACTCACACAAAATGATAATCTGAATAGATCTATTTCTATTTTAAAATTTCAATCAATAATTAATAACCTTCCAAAACAGAAAACACCAGGCCCAGATGAGCTCACTGGTGAATTCTACCAGACATTCAAGTAAGAAATTACACCAATTTTCTACAGTCTCTTCCAGAAAATAAAAGAAGAATGAGTACTTCCTAACTCATACTATGAGGCCAGCATTGACCTAATACCAGATAAAGACATTATAAGTAAAGAAAAATATACTAATATCTATCATGAACATAGACATAAAAATTATCAAGAAATATTGGCAAATTGAATCCAACAATGGATAAAAAATAATTATATGCCATAACCAAGTGAGATTTATTCAGTTATGCAAGACTGGTTCAACATTAGAAGATTAATGTAATCCATTGCATCCGCAAGGTAAAGAAGGAAAATCTATAATCATATCAATAGATATATAAAAAGTATTTGACAAAATCCAACACATATTCATAATAAAGCTCTTAACAAACTAGGAATAGGAAGGAACCCCTGCACCTTGATAAAAAGCCTACAGCTAACATCATACTTACTGAGGAGAAACTGGTACCTTTATATCTATGATGGCTAATTTCATGTGTCAACTGGACTGGACCTGGGGAGCCCAGATTAAAACTATTTCTGAAGGTGTTCTGGATGAGATTAGCATATTAACTGTTTAACTTATTAAAGTAGATTAGGAAAGTATTTGTCTATCTATCTATCTATCTATCTATCTATCTATCTATCTATCTATCTATCTAACATGTCAGTTCTTCCCAACTTGAGCTAAGGATTTAATATAATCTCAATCAAAATCTCAGAAATTACTTTGTGAATATTGACAAACTTATTCTTTTTTTTCCCCCAGTCCACTGTATTGACTTTTTTGTTTGTTTGTGCTTTTTAAATTGAAGTATAGTTGATTTGCAATGTTGTGTTTCTTTCAGGTGTACAGTAAAGTGAGTCAGTTATATATATATTCTATTTCAGATGACAGACTTATTCTAAGGTTTACTGGAAGGTAAAAAGCCTAGAATAGCGAACAAAATAATGACAAAGATCAAGGTCAGAGGACTGTCACTACCCAGCTTCAAGACTTACTATAAAGATATAATAACGACAGTAGTGTTGGTCAAAGAAGACACAAGTAGATAAATGGAACAGAATACAGACTACAGAAATAGACTCCACTAATACAGTCAACTAACATTTGACATTTGACAAAAGGTGATTCAATGGAGAAAGAATAGTCTTTTTAACACATGTACTGGAATAACTGAACATCCACACTTGGAAAAAAATAAACTAGACATAGGCTTTACACCTTTACATTAACTGAAAGTGGATCTTAGACCTAAGTGTAAAATGCTTAACTGTAAAACCTCTGAAAGATAGCATAGGATAAAATTTGTGTGACCTTGGGTTTGATGTTGTGTTGTAGATACAAAACCAATAGCATGATACATGAAAGTAAAAATTGATAAGTTGGACATCACAAAAGTTAAAAAAAAACAACAAGATCCTTTTGCTCTGTAAAATATACCGTTGTGAGAATGAAAAGACACGCCACAGACTGGGAGGCAATGTTTGTGAAACATATACCTGATAAAGGACTTGTATCCATAATATACAAAGAACTTTTAAAACTCAACTCTAAGAAAACAAACAACCCAATTTAAAAAAGTACAAAAGATATGAATGAAAAACTCACCAAAGAATATATACAGATAGCAAATAACATATGAAAAGATGATCAACATCATATGTCATTAGAGCATTGCAAATAAAAATAACAATAAGAGATTACTATACACCTAAAAACCAAAAAAACTAATAACACCAAATACCAGCAAGGATGTGGACAACAGGAACTCTCATTCATTTCTACTGAGAATGCAAAATGCTACAGCCACTTTGAAAGACAATTTGACAAGTTTTTAGGAAGTCTTACCATATGATCTAGCAATGGTGCTCCTTTTTATTTATTCAAGTGAGTTGTAAATTTACCTCCATAAAACTTGCACATGGAAATTTATAGCAGCTTCACTTATAAAGCCTCCAAAAATTGGAAGCAACCATGTCCTTCAGTAGGTGAACAGATAAATAAACTCTACTACATCCGTACAATGGAATATTATATAGCACTAAAAAGAAATGAGCTATCAAGCGATGAAAAGACATGAAGGAAACTTAAATGCATATTACTAAGTGAAAAAAGACAATTGATTCCAATTGATTCCGGTATGACATTCTGAAAATGACAAAACTATAGACAGTAAAAAGATCAGTGGTTGCCAGGGATTGAGGGAAGGGAGAGATGAATAGGCAGAGTATGAGGTTTTTATGGCAGTAAAAATAATCTGTATGAAAATATAATGGTGGCTCAAAATCATTACATATTTTTCAAAAACCATAGAGTATTCAACACCAAGAGTGAACCGTAATGTAAAGTATGGAATATGGGCAATAACAATGTATCAATGTAAGTTTATCAATTATAACAAATATACTACTCTGGCAGGGAGTACTGATAATGGGGGAGATTATGCATATATGAGGTCAGCAGAAAGTATATGGAAACTCTCTGTACTTTCTGCTCAGTTTTGATGTGAACCTAAAACTACTCTCTCAAACTGCTCTTTTTTTTGGTCTATTAAAAAAAAATCAGTTCCTAACATATAGAAACTTGATGTAATGATTCCAAAATAATCTGGAAGAGCAAAAAAGTGAGAATATAAGAAAAAAAATTAATGAATATTAATTTTTAAAAAAACCTTTCCCTACCAAACACTAAAACATACTCTTAGTAAATGCTAACAAAATGATGATGTGCTTGTGTAATAATGGACAGTCAGATCAACAAAGTCAAATGCACACTCATAAAAACAGGCCTGTAATACACACATGCATAGCACATAAAATGTCACCAAGGACAAGTTACAAACTAATATATTAATCAATAAATAATGAAAGAAAAACTTCGCTCTTTTAAAAAGCCCTCAATTTACATTCCCACCAACAGTACAAGAGGGTTCCCTTTTCTCCACACCCTCTCCAGCATTTATTCTTTGTAGATTTTTTGATGATGGCTATTCTGACCGGTGTGAGATGATACTTCATTACAGTTTTGATTTGCATTTCTCTAATGATTAATGATGTTGAGCATCCTCTCATGTGCTTGTTGGCAATCTGTATATCTTCCTTGGAGAAATGTCTATTTAGGTCTTCTGCCCATTTTTGGATTGGGTTGTTTGTTTTTTTGATATTGAGCTGCATGAGCTGCTTGTAAATTTTAGAGATTAATCCTTTGTCACTTGCTTCATTTGCAAATATTTTCTCCCTTTCTGAGGGTTGTCTTTTCACCTTGTTTATGTTTTCCTTTGCTGTGCAAAAGCTTTTAAGTTTCATTAGGTCCCATTTGTTTATTTTTGTTTTTATTTCCATTTCTCTAGGAGGTGGGTCAAAAAGGATCTTGCTGTGATGTATGTCATAGAGTGTTCTGCCTATGTTTTCTTCTAAGAGTTTTATAGTGTCTGGCCTTACATATAGGTCTTTAATCCATTTTGAGTTTATTTTTGTGTATGGTGTTAGGGCGTCTTCTAATTTCATTCTTTTACATGTAGCTGTCTAGTTTTCCCAGCACCACTTATTGAAGAGGCTGTCTTTTCTCCATTGTATATTCTTGCCTCCTTTGGAGAACAGTATGGAGGTTCTTTAGAAAACTAAAAATAGAACTACCATACGACCCAGCAATCCCACTACTGGGCATATACCCTGAGAAAACCGTAATTCAAAAAGGGTCATGTACCACAATGTTCATTGCAGCTCTATTTACAATAGCCAGGGCATGGAGGCAACCTAAGTGTCCATCGACAGATGAATAGATAAGGAAGATGTGGTACATTTATACAACGGAATATTACTCAGCCATAAAAAGAAATGAAATTGAGTTATTTGTAGTGAGGTGGATGGACCTAGAGTCTGTCATACAGGGTGAAGTAAGTCAGAAAGAGAAGAACAAATACCGTATGCTAACACATATATATGGAATCTAAAAAAAAGGTTCTGAAGAACCTAGGGGCAGGACAGGAATAAAGATGCAGACGTAGAGAATGGACTTGAGGACACAGGGAGGGGGAAGGGAAAGCTGGGACGAAGTGAGAGAGTGACATGGACTTATATATACTACCAAATGTGAAATAGATAGCTAGTGGGAAGCAGCTGCATAGCACAGGGAGATCAGTTTGATGCTTTGTGACCACCTAGAGGGGTGGGATAGGGAGGGTGGGAGGGAGACGCACGAGGGAGGAGATATGGGGATATATGTATATGTATATCTGATTCCCTTTGTTATACAGCAGAAACTAACACACCATTGTAAAGCAATTATATTCCAGTAAAGATGTTAAAAAAATTTTTTTAAAGCCCTCAAAATATAAACCATAGTAAATTCTAAATGTCTGAATATTTTCTTTGAAAAAAATAAAGAAGAATATAAAAATAGAATAAAGTAAAATAGTTTGTACTCTTACCAAATCATTCCACGTCAAGGAATCTAGATACAAGACATAAACAGGGATATGGAAAAAATTTTATGTATAATATTGTCTATGGGCAACATAGGCAATTGGGGATAATTGGAAACAGCTTAAATCTTGCAATAAGAGAATGATTAAATAAATTTTGACACACCTTTAGTATGTAATACTGTGCAGTCATTAAAAATATGAATGCACATACATAAGACTAAAAGAAAATATAATATAGTCTGTGTTTTGTTTCTTGGTTCTGGAGAATGAATAGTGTTTTTTCTTTTTTTTTGCCTCTTTTCTGTGTTTTCCACATGCTCTAGGAAGCATATGCAAAGCATATGCATTATTTTCCCAATCTGGTTACAATAATCAATATTATTATTATATTAATTTTTAGGAGATAACGAATGCCTAAATTATAACAGTGGCAGAGAAAACAAAATAGAGAAAAATATTGTGCATGTTAATACAGACTAGAATTTTGGGATTATGAGGTCTCAAGATTGGACTGAGGACCAAGAAAATAAAGAAGTAAAAAATAACTTTAACATTCTTAGCCTGAGTAATTGAAAGATGTTTACATCTTAAATACACATATAGACACACACATGCTATTTTATTTATTTTTAGAAGTGATGAATAATATGTTTGTGGTGAGGATTTTTTAAAACATTTTATTGGGGTATAGTTGATTTACAACCTTGTGTTAGTTTCTGCTATGCAGCAAAGCAAATCAGTTATACATATATATATAACCACTCTTTTTTTAGATTATTTTCCCATATAGGTCATTACAGAATATTGAGTAGAGGTGGGGATTTTTAATTCTGTTTCAAACTTGAGTTTGCAAAGTCGGTGGCATATTCAAGAGAACTATTGCCCAGGACTTTGAGAATTCTATCTAAAATTCCATTATTATGCATAACATAAGACATATAACAAAACCTTTCTGTAATGTGATTTCTATAAAGAATTAAAAAATAAAATTATGTCATATTTTGCCCACCAGGATATTATAGAAACTTTGACTACCATTTTATGTCATGTGTGTTGATTTCATTCTGGCTAAAAGACCCTCTAACTTTTCAGATATTTGAGAGAGGAATCTCCCTTGAAATCCTGCAGATGAGAACCCACAAAATCTATTCCTCTGACCCCTGCCAGCATTTCAGATATGTACCTCAAAAGAAGCGATGCTTCACAACAGTTTTAAGGTTTCAAAACCTCTCATAGAATTCAGAACATGAACGAGATACCAGTAACATTCAGAAATGTGTTTCAAATTAAAATACATATTTGAAAAGCCTCAAGTCAAGTTGAAGCGAGTAACTAGAGGACTTCATTTTGAATGCAGAAAGAAGCTCTGCTTCAGCTATTGTCAATGCAAGATACATAGTGAAATTAGAGCATTTCTTTTTTCCTAATGGAGGCACATCTTTTGATAACTGAAACAGTGCCTCTGGGATCTAATCCAAAAAAAGCAGCCATTATGCAGCAAATCCGAGGGGAACAGAAATCCCTGAGAAATCTTGAAGCAGCTGCTGCTTTTGAAGAAATTGCCTCAGAGATCTCAACGTGGTCCAGAGATGCCAATCAAAGGTTCATTGCAAATGAAGACCACTTATTATTCCATGTAAAGTGAGGGACTTTTTTTCCCCTAGGGGAAAAAGAAATTGTTGTGGATAATTTCATAGGTTTTGGCTTTCTGAGGGATCTGGAGCCAGAGTGAACATTGCAGCAAACCGAGAAGAGGTCTTACTTTGGGGTAGCATCTCAGCAGAATATTTAAAGTTAGGTAATGGAATGAGCAAAACCTTGTGTCTTCAGATAGCAAAATATTCTTATTTCTTAAGCTGCAAACAGAATTTAAAAGAACTCTCCTTCTGCCAATAACCTGAATCAATTTTAATGGAATTTTGTCAAGATAGTTTATAACAACTAGCATGTTTTGAAAAATATTCCAAAGGACTCACTTGAAAAGACGTGCGGTCTAATAGTTGCTTAAGAGTTATCCACATCCACAAAGCATCTAGCCTTGACATCTACTCTAGATTGTTATTCAGTGGTTCTTTTTATTTCAGTCAATTAGCAAATAATAAAAATAATAACAATAATTAATCTTTAGTATCTATCACGTATTTAGTACCAAGAACAATAGGATTCTTAAGAAATGTAGGATTTAATTTCTGCCAAGTAGGTGTATGTTCATATGTATGGTATGAATACATGCCATGTATAATAATGCATGCATAATACATGTACACACATAATACTTACTATACCATGTGAGGGATAGAATAATGCTTTTAGAAACATTTGAAGGAGAGAGAGACAGTCCTGCTTGAAAGAGGTCACAGGTGAACACTGAAAACTGAAGCAATTCATTAGACTTAAAGAATATGGGAGGCATATTCTAGAGACAGATGTAAAATGGGTGCTTGGTAGCCATGGTGCACCAGCGTGATAAAAACAAATGGTTAATTTAGGAAATGGCGAGAAATGCATCATAAAGGTCAACTGAGGTTATATTGCCAAAGATATTGGGAGTCAGACTCAGAAGTTTGGACTTCTGAAGTCTATAGAAACTGTCTGAATTTAGAAGAAATTCTTGAATTAGTAGAATTTTGGCGTGATGAAAATGAGTCCTTCTATTACTTCACACTTTATATTTTTCAATTAGAAAATTCCAGTAACTACCATTCCTAACTTTACTCAGCCTGTATATTTTTACTAAAGTTACATGCAAATAAGACTAAAGTGGACTCTTCTTCCACGATTCCTCAAACGTTCCCTTCATAATGTGTTCATACTTGTGTCTGTCAATTTGTCTTATTAATTGTTGTACCCCAGCATTCTCCAATGTCTGACATTTAACAGGCACTTAGTTGATTTGCTAAAAGAGCAGATCAAATCAACCCACAGTATATTTCAAGTCCATGCTTTGTGAGTGTAGACAGCTCTCAAACAGTCTTTAGGCCCCATGTATCATCAATGAGAGTTTTAGAATATTTTTCAAAACGTAATTGCTTTTGCAGGGTAGGGCCTAAGCAAGAATTTTAATTCTAGGAGTCCATAAGAGTTTAGGAATAGGTCAAATAATTTATAACAGTACTTAGGGTTCAGGATTTGGGGTATGTCTTTGATTTTTCAAACAGGGTTTAACCTTATAAGAAAACTTGGTAACTCTAGAGACATTTTCATCGTTGTCAGTGACCAGTTGGTGTCCCTTAGATCTTTCAGTGAGCTTCCACTGGTTTCCAGCTGCCAGCATCTGCATCTCTCTGTGTGTAATTGTTTTCCTCTTCAGGAACTGTAAATGCTGTTCCACTTGTGTGAGTGGCAGAATAAAAGTGCCAAAAAAATTAACATCCATGTGAGTAAAGAATCAATGACTAAAAGTTGATACATAAACACCCCATTTCCCTCACTTCTTAGTGAAAAGAGAGACAGTTTCCTTGTGATTTAATCTTGAGTCACCACTCTAATGGGTGACTTAATAATACATCTTTTACTAGTTGTCTTCTTGTATCACTTCCCTACTTTCCTAACCATGTGTCACTGGACCTCAGAATTAATTGATTTGCACTCAAATATTTGTTTGAAGGTCTGATCCTTTGTAAGACCAAATTAATTCAGCAACAAATTGCGAAGCCCTTGATCAAGTTTTCCCTCCTAGGCTAGTCCAGGAGATTCACATCTAAATCATGAACTGAAAACGCAATACCATTGGAAATTCATGACCCTCTGGATTCCACTTCAACCCTCTCTGCTAGATGAAGCCTTTGTTTTGGTCTCTTGTTTGTATGAATATATTATGTCTCTTCCTTCACCAAAATGAGGACTTTGACAAATTCCAATTTACTACTTCACAGAAAAAGCATTAAAATTAACATAGGAATATGATCTTCAGATATTATATGAAATTGAAATTTTGTGATGTTATATGAATATTTACTCCATTATGAGGAATATGCCACATTGATGACACTGTATTTTTTTTTCTCATTTTTCAGTGGTAATGAGCATTGGGGAAAGGATGATGAGCACCAATCTAAAATGAGCTGGAAAACAGAAATCATAAGAAAATAACTTGCTGTAATTAGGTACAATTTTTAGAAGTTAATCTTCCCACACCTAACAGGAATTTGAGTATTGAATTCTGCATATTTTTTCTGTAACTAAAAAATTTTTGGATTTAGTGTCCAGAGATTAGAGTTGTTCAGAATAAAGGCATTGGGGCACAATTTATAAATTCTCTGTCATGAAATCTGAAAACGTTAGGATGGTTCAAGATAGTTCAGAATGCTTGCTAATATCTCCAAATCCCATTGAAATTACAGATTAGAAATATTCAAAATGGAACAAATCCATAGAATTGAAAAAAAAATCAGGAGTAAAGACTAACAGTGAACCCAAGATATTGATGGATTCTGTTCTATTTCACTGGCTAAGATGTCCAGCACTATGTTGAATAAGAGTCATGACAGCAGATACCCTTGACTTTTTCCCAAATAGAGGATTCCCCTCTATTCTTATATTTTCTGATACTTTTTATCATGAATGGTTGTTGAATTTTTTCAAATTATTTTTATTTAGCAATTGATATAATCATATGATCTTCTTTATTAGTTCATTAATATGATGGATTACACTGATTGATTTTTGAATACTGAGCCAGCCTTTCAGCCCTGGAGTGAACTTAATTTTGTCATGGTGTATAATTTTTTCATATATCGCTTAGTTCTTTTGACTTCTATTTTGTTAAGGACAAATGAATATATATCCATCTATATTCATGGAGGATATTGGTCTATATTTTTATTTGTTTATTTTTTATTTTATACTGTGTTTGTCTGGTTTTGATATCAGGATAATACTAACATCACAAAATGAATTGAAAGTGTTTTCTCCTCTTCTATATTCCAGAAGAAATTGTGTAAAATCTGTGTTAGTTCTTCTTGAAATGTTTGGTAGATTTATCCAGTGAGATCATATGGGCCTAGAGATTTCTTTTTTTGAGAGTTTAAATTACAAATTCAATTTTCTTAATAGCTATAGGTAATTCAAGGTATCTATTTCATATTGGGTGGGTTTTAGCTTTCAAGGAATTAGTCTACCTTGTCTAAATTGTCAAATTTATTTGTGTATAGATGTTCCTAGTATTCTCTTATTATCCCTTTAATGTCTACAGGATCTGTAGTGCTATCTCCTGCTTCATTCCTGATATTGGTATTTGTGTCTTCTCTCTTTTCCTCTGTTATTCTTGCTATATTTTTGTCAATTTCATCAAATTTTCCAAAGAAAAGGACTTTGCTTCATTGATTTTTCTATATTGTTTTTCTGTTTTCAATTTGATTTTCTTATTTCTTTTCTTCTTTATGCTTTGGGTTTAGTTTGTTCCATTTTGTTCCCTGAGATGGGAGCTTAAATTACTGTTTTGAGTCTTTTTCTCTTTTCTAATGCATGAATTTGGTGCAACAAATTTCCCTCTCAGTACTGCTTTAGCTTTTTGATTTTGATATTCTATATTTTGACATGTTGTGTGTTGATTTTCATTTAGTTTGATGTATTTTAAAAAATTCTCCTGAGACGTCCTATTTGACTAATGGGATAATTTGTAGTTTTGATTTAGTTTCCAAGTGTTTGTAATTTTTTGTGTTATCTTTTTGATATCAACTTCTAATTTGGTTCCACTGTGGTTAGAGAACACACTCTATATTATTTCAGATTTATTAAATTTTTGAAGTTTGTTTTATTATCAAAGAAATGGTTTATCTTGGTATATGTCTGTGAGCACTTGACAAGAAAGTGTATTCTACTGTTGTTGAGTGGGGTGTTCTATAAATATAATATCTATTAGACACTGTTGATTGATGATGTTGTTGAGTTTTTCTATATCCTTTCTGATTTTCTGTGTAGTTTTTTAAATTAATTTTTGAGAAAGGGGTATTGAACATTCTAACTCTAAATATGGATTTGTCTACTTATCTTTTCAGTTCTATTGGTTTTTGCTTCACCTATTTTATAATTATGTTATGTTGTTGGTGCATACGTATTTAGGATTGCTAAGTTTTCTTGGATGATTGGCCTTTGTATTATTATATAAATCCCTCTTTACCTCTGATAATTTTCTCCACTCTAAAGTCTAATTTATCCAATATTAATATAATCTCTCATGCTTTCTTTTAATTGGTGCTTTCTTGATATACCTGTTTCCATCCTTTTACTTTCAATCCCTATATAATATTATATTCAAAGTGAGTTTCTTGTACACAGCATATAACTAGGTCATGTTTTTTAATCCATTCTGACAGCCTGCCTTTTAGTTTTAGTATTCCCTCCATTTTACTGTTGAGCTTACTCACGGAGCTTCTTTTCTTTGTTTTTTATTTTGTTCAGTTTCTATTTGGTTCTTCTTTATACTTCTATTTCATATCTGAGACTTCTAATTTTTTTTCATTTGTCTCAAGTGTCTTATAATTGCTCTTTGAAGCATTTTTTTTTTTTAATCATGGCTACTTTAAAATCTATTTAGATAATTATAATATCTCTGTCATCTTGTGTTAATTGTCTTTCCATCCAGTTTGAAGATCTTCTTTGTTCTTGGTGTGATGAATAAATTTCAACTGAAATCTTGACTTTATGTTATGAGACTCTGGATATTATTTAAACTTTTCATTTTAGTTGGCTTCTTCTGACACAACTTTGATATGGGAAGAAGAGGCACCACTTCATTACAGCCAGGTGGAAGTAATGAAGTCTGGTTCTCCACTGATAACTCCATCCCTCATTGCTGCTTGGTGGGGTAGGAATTTTGACTTCCTATTTGGCCTCTACTGATATGTCCCTGGCTGGAGGGAGTAGTGAATGCATCACTATTGCTCTCCATGTGGCCTCACAGACACCATAGTGGAGGGATAGGTATATTTTTGATGGCAGTGAAAGTCCTGACTCTCTACTGGGTCTCCTTCTCACATCATCCCAGCAGGGACAGGTGAGGCACTTCGTTAGTGCTGGTGGGGATGGAAGTCCTGGCTCCCCAATTGTCCTTCACAGCCATTTTGGGGGAAGAGGAAGCTTGTTATCATTGAGAAGGATGAATATTTTGCTTACTACTTAGTCTCCTCTGACTAAAACCCAAGAAGAGTTTTGAGATGCCTTGTTACAGCCAGTGAGGTTGGATATCTCAGCTCACCACTCAGTCTTTGCCAGTATGGGTTGGGGTGGCATAACAGGTTTTGTTTTGTTTTTTAATGTGGTAGAGTAGACCTGTCATTAACTTAAAGATTTTTTTTTTTTTTGGTCTTGCTAGACTGCCCCTTTCTTTGGCTAGAAAGAGAAGAGTTTTGTTGTGGCTCTTTTTTCTGCAATGATTGACCTTTCTGGTCAGCTTCATCAGCTCCAAATTTGGGATATATGAAGTAAAAAGAAAACAGGGAACTCATCATCATGTAGTTTCTTGTGTCCTGAGTTCCCTAATTTACCTTCTTTTCTGCAGCTTTCAGATGTGTGTGTGTGTGTGTGTGTGTGTGTGTGTGTGTGTGAAAGAGAGAGAGAGAGAAAGTAATGTGTCCAGACTTTAAAATTATACTTAGTGGGGGGAATGGGGAAAAGTGTGTCTACTCTATTTTCCCGGAATCTGCAGTCCAAATTATATTTTTAGGAAAAAGTTGTAGAACTTAAAATCCAGGTGTGCTGTTTATTCTCTTTTTGCCCCTCTTAAATTTTTTTTTCTGTACTAATCTTTACCCCAGAAAGCTATCCTCTACAAATTGCAACATTTGTGTTTTCATGCCCTCTGGCTTCCTACTGGGTTTAGCCATGCAATACATCTATAAAAGACTGGAAGTTCTTTAGAAAGAACCAGGAGAAAGATGTTAGGGTAATTATTTTCTTTCCTCACTCCCTGCCAGGCCATAGTCCTAGCAGTGACTCCATTCCTCTAGGCATGGTCACAGTAACCCCTTGCACTGCTCTTGCTGGGGGAGTAACAAGCCTACGGCTCACAAGATCTCCTCAATGTTGTTTCTGGTGCTTTCACATCTTTTGTTGGTTTCCTCAAACCAACACTGACCTGTGTACTCACAACTGACCCTTAAAAAATGCGGGGGTTAGGAGCACTGACACCCAACAACACCACCACCCCAGCCTTGCAGTTGAAAATCTGTGTATAACTTTCCTGTCGACCCTCCATAGCATGGTAACCACATTCAAAGATTCAACTAAGTACAGACTGTGTAAAACTGTAGTATGTATTTACTGAAAAAATTCATGATAAGTGAAACCACACAGTTCAAACCAGTGTTGTTCAAGGGTCATCTGTACTTCCTTCATAAAACTCTCTTCTTCAAATATTTGTTTCCTACCGGGAATCTGATTGAAGTTAATTTTTTTTTTTTTTTAACTCTGCCTCTCTTTGGGGTAATAGGACGTAATGTCCCACAGCTCAAGTTGGTGTTGATTACATGCAAATAGGAAGTGAGGAAAAACATATTATTTAATATCGCCTAATAATCTGTCACTATATAACAAGTGTCAGCCTCTTTTTCGAGGTTCAGCTGGTTCTCATGTGATCATTGACTAACTCAATCATGTGAAGATCACATGGATCATGGGAGAAATATTAGCAAACCATTCCCAGTTAAACCTTGGGGAAGCCTTACTTAAATTAACCTTGTTGAAACTGCCTTAGTTTTGATAAGTAGAAAGACAAATACAGAGTTACCAATACAGAATGATGTAGATATATATAAATAAACATATTTATTATCTATTAAAAAGCTGAATTTTTGCTTTTGTCTAAACTCTCCACATATTTCAAAAAATTTCTCTATCCATTCTTCCATTTTTCTGATGAAGAAAATTGGTCCTTCCCTTGATAAGATTGGTCCTTCCCTTGATAAGATTCATTTTCAAAACCATTTATAGATTTGTCACTTTCCTAGTTCTCTCTTCTGTAGAATTCATTTGATCATCAACATTTCCGATTCTTCTGTCAAGTCTATTCCCTTTTATTACCAGAAATGAAGCTGCTTTTCTGAATAAGGTGATGGGCAACTTATAAGGAGATTTTAACATGTACTGTTAAAAAGGAGACAACAGGCCCAAAACAGAGTTACTTGTGCTAAGTCCACATCATGAAACGGAGACAATACCTAACTTAATTGCAGTTTCAACCTCCTCCAGGAATGTAATCTTAACTGGTCAGTTTGGCACTTCCTGGTCAGCACCAGTGACCTACCTGATAGACCCCTTTTGTCCCCTAAAATAAGATGACCTTGCCGGAAACAATCTGCTCTTTCCTTATACCTCTCCTATTTCTGCCTATAAAAGTATTCCATTTTGTACAGCTCCTCCAAGTGCCTTTCTATTTGCTAGATGGGATGCTGCCCAATTTATGAATCACTGAATAAAGCCAATTAGGTCTTTAACTTTACCCAGTTGAATTTTGTTTTTTAACAGATTTTTGGCCTTTGTTCATATAAATGGTCTGCTGAAAATATGCACTATGTGTCCAGCTGATTTTCATCTTAAGTAACAATGAGATTTTCATCTTTGGTAACTATGGGAACTAAACCATAGTGGCAGATTAAAGTACAAGACTGGTGCTAAGAACTTTGGCCAAAACAGCAAAACTAGTGATATCTCCATTCATTTGGAATCTGTCTGTGTGCATAACCTCAGTTCAAATAGAGGACATTGGTGAGGTACCAACTGACACATAGTGAGAATGAGCTGGTTGCCACATAACCACTGGGTTTCAAAAGGATACTGTGAGTCTAATTCTGTAAAAGAAGAACTTAAGAAAGTAAGTTTGAAAGGTTGGGGAGAACAGACAGAAAGACCTAAGAGCCTTGGATTTCTACTTTAGTTAGAAACAAACTTGATTTTGGTTAAGTCTCTTAACCTTTTAATCTTAGATCCTTTCTCTTAAAAGCACCCATCTCAACTTTCTATAAAGAAAAATTCCAACAGCAAATGTATAATCATCCTAATTTTAGCCCAAAAGATAGAGTGATGTTGTTTATATTACAACTTTGCATTTTAGGGAATTTTGAGACTTCTTATATACATACAACAGAAGGAATCCACAATATTATCCATTCATTTGTGTCAGTTGGCAAATATAAATGTATTCTAAATATTTAAATAATGTGATAGAGTGATTATGGATATAGAGATATATAAGAAAAAAAGTTATTTCTGAAAGTTTGCAGCCTTGTTTGTCATAAGCTTTTAAATATACATAAAAGTAAGTGGGAAACATGGCAAATGAGTGTAACTAATATTAGTTGTTCCTGAGACTGGAGTTGCTCAGGAAGAATTCCTAAGAAATAAGGCTACAGCCTTATTTTAACATGGGAAGACATTTGAATAGAGAAAAAAAATAAGGGAAGATATTTCAGGCCTGGGGGTATTTGAAGAACTGTAAGGAGGGCAATTTAGAGGAGATAAGCACTGACTATAAAGCTGAAAAGGAACACTGAGTTTTGCTGTGGGGTTCTGCATACCCTGAGGTGATGAAATTCCAAAGAAAGCCCATGAATGGAAGTCAGAACCAGTTCTGGGCCTGGATCCCTCAATAACTAACTGTGTGACCTGAATAATTCACTTAGTTTCTCTGGGAATTTGTTTCTCCTTTTTGTCAAAGGGACAGATGATTTGATTAAATATATATTTAGATCTCTTTTAGTACTAAAAATGTATTATTAATGACATTCTCTAATGACCAATAGAGAAGAAATTAAGAGTTTTGAATTGGGAAGTAATGAGATGAAAACAGCGTTTCAAGAAAGTTAATCTTGTTTTACTTGGCTGGGTGTGAACAAGGAAAGCCTGGTGCAAAGGAGCTAAGACTCAGAGCTCAACAGTTCTTCCAGCCTTACTTACTGTTTTAACTATTGGTGAAGAGAAAATAAAAATATTTCCTCTCAGGTCACTTCTCATCACGTTTTGAAATAGCCAATACCAAAGTATCCCTGCCTCTTTCATGAGTTTATTTTTCCTTGATATTTGGTTTTCAAATGAGGGCCATTTTGTTTTAAATGAGAAATGAAGCCCCACTAACACACAAAAAAGTATTGACATCTAAGAAAATTTGTTTCTGTGGATGTTCAATTAAACATCAGTATATTTCAACAGATTGTCTCACTAAGTGTAGCTCCCCAAGTGTTGCAAGGACTTGGTGAAAATCTGAAGCTGACTAGGAAACTCTAATCAGCCATATAAATATATAAATATCAGCAATGGAACATTAAGGTATGATGCAAACTTTTTAGTTTCGCCACTTCGTGTCCTGAAAGTCTTTCCCTTTCTGACAACTTTATCAACTCTTTGTATTTCTAATGCTTTTTTTCCCCCCATAACAGCTGCTGCCTTGATTCAGACACAGAGTGGATTGGAGGAACATAAACCCTAGGGCCTCAGACTCATCTACTATATCTAAGAGAGTCACAACGTGGTATTTCTTGATTCTCTGTTCCTTCATACTGTTTTTTTTTTTTTGCTATAAGTGACATAAATAGATGACCATGTGTGATGACCATGAACCACTGACAGAATTTGAAATTGTCCTTTCTATTGCCACTGTTTCTTGAAATAAATTGTCACCAAATTTTGTGGTAATTCAACTCTTAGTCCTGTTTTTACACTCCTTGTATGTGATTTTGAAATCCCTAGCTCTGGGAAAACAGAAGTTAAAAATGTAATGTAGGACTGACTTCAAAAATAAAAGGTTTTACCTGATTTCCATTTTCACAGAGAGATAGGCTAAGGAGTTGCTATGGCTGCAGGGAGCAAGGTGTTTCTGGCCTTCTTTCCAACAGGGCTGTACCCTCTTCTGTTTGCTTCTGCTATGTCAGCCCAGCGTGGCTGTCTGATCTACTTCCCTTTGTGTTCAGACTCAAGACTCCTGACTCTGAGCCAATTGCAGGGAAGACACAATCCCTATCACCAAACATGGTCTAGGTGAGTTTTGCTGTTCCAGATCTGATAGCTCGCAGTGTGAAATGATCCCAGGATACCATTTTTCCAACCCGTGTGTTGGTTCTTGCCACAATTTCTCAATTTGATGCTTCCATGCTACACTAGAAATACAGACATGGTGTAAGCAAATTCACTGATATGTGTTCTTACTCTTCTTCTCCCTCTTGAGTAGGGTGAGAGTCCTTTCTTCATTGTTCCACTCAAGGCTGCAATTTTCTTACTAAGTTGATTGATTATTAGGAATTCAGTGGATTATCTGTTCAGATATCTGCTCACTTCAGAAAACCTTCCCTACTAACCACGTCAAATTTTCACCCTTCCAAGTCAAGACTAATTTTATATGCTCTTCCTGTAACATAAGAATTAGAGCCCATTGACAACAGGGAGGGCTTCCCCTTCCAAAGGTCCCCATTAGAATTTCTTTTTCATATCTCCTGTTCTGCTACTGAGGTCATTTTCTCTCCTCCTTGTAGATTTTTTTTCTCATTTTCTAACACCCTAATCAAGCATTTGTGACCACAGAAACACTTTGTGGTTGTGGTTTATAATTTCAAAGCTTTCCAGTGATCTTTCTGGGGAAAATCAGAAAAAAATTGGGTGTTTGACTAGAATGGTTATTGAAATATATAGTTATTGTATTAAATGTCTGTCAATATGACCCCTTTGGTGAATAAAGTACTCCTTAGAGACATAACAGTTTTAATTCTTGATCCCCTAATTTCAGTCCTCAGACCCTGATTTGGTATCTGAATCAAAATGCACTCTCATCAACAAATAGTGCTGGGACAACTGGATACCCACTTGCAAATAATGACATTGGACTCTTACCTCATGTCATATACAAAAATTAATTCAAAATGGATCAGCAACTATCTATATGAGCCCAAATCATAAAACTATTAGAAGAAAACATAGGCATAAGTCTTCATGACCTTGAATTTGACAATGGATTCTTACATATGATCCTAAAAGCACAAAAAAGAAAAATAGATTGGACTTCATCAAAATTTTTAAAGAACTGTGCATTAAAAGATATTATCAAGAAAAAAGAGTATATAAAGAAAAGGAGAAAATATTTACAAATCATATATTTGAGAAAGGTTTAATACCCAGAATATATATATATATATATATATATATATATATATATATATATATATATATATATACCCTACAACTCAACCAAAAGACAAGCAACTCAATTTTTTTAATTGGAGAAAGGGCTTTGAATAGACGTTTCTCCAAGAAGGTAAACAAATGCCCAACAAGCATATGAGAAGATACTCAACATCATTAGTCATCAGAGAAATGTAAGTCAAAACCTCAGTGAGATATCACTTCACACCTACTAGGAAGGTTATGATAAATTTTTAAAAGGGAAATACATTGTACATTGATGGTGGGAAGGTAAAATGGTACAGCTGCAGTGGAAAACAGTTTGGCAGTTTCTCAAAAAGTTAAATGTAGAATTGCCATAAACCCCAGCAATTCTATTCCTAGGTATATATCCACAAGAATTCAAAACAGTGACTGAAAGAAATACCTGGGCTAATTTTCACTACTGCATTATTCACAGTAGCCAAAAAGTGAAACGCCTAATTGTCCATCAGTAGATTAATGGATAAGCAAAATGTGGTATATCCATACAATGGAATATTATTCAGACATAAGAAGGAATGAAATTCTGATCCATGGTGCAACTTGGGTGAGCTATGCTAAGTGAAATAAACAAGACCAAAAACAAATCATTTCATTGATATGAAGTATATAGAATAGCCAAATTCACAGAGACAGAAAGTAGTTTAGAGGTTACTAAGTGTTGGAAGGAGGGGGAAATGGGGAGTTATTGTTTAATGGGTAAAGAGTTTCTGTTTGAGATGGTGGAAAAGTTTTAGAAAGAGTAGTGATAGTTGTATAACATTGTGAATGTAATTAATGCCATTGAATTGCATACTTAAAATAGTTAAAATGGCATAAAACTGGCTTTTATGTTACACGTATTTTATTACAATAAAATTTAAAAATTTAAAAAATGCATTCTTGGCACACACTCAGATGTGTCCTGCAGCATTTCAACCAAAAATGTTAGAACCCAAGCACTATGATATACAAATATACTATATAGAGAGAGCAAGGTTGAAGTTTCTAGATAATTTAGACTCATGACAAACTGCACTAATAGAAACATCTGAAGCCAAAACTGAAAAGCAGTGTAGTGTAGAAAGTCAGAACAGTAAGAATGTGGATGTGGAGTCAAACAGATCAGGATAGGGATGGAACTTCCATGGAACTGACTTTTATCTATTTGCTGCATGATTTTGGACAAGAAGCTTAACTGAAGTTAAGCTTCAGTTTCATCATTTGTAAAGTCCATAATAATATCTCCTCCATGGGGCTTGGAGGAGCTAGTATGCTAGAAATGTAAATCCATTAACCCTGGTGTCAATTATGTGATAAGTGGTCAATGAATTGCATTTATAACGCACTCGATTTGGCTTCTCCATTTATTTTCTCTCCACTCACCACCCCTTAGGCAATACACTGAATTTTCTTTGGGATGGATCAATCAATTATTTTTGCAGTTTTCCTACAGTGTTCTTACTTCTCATTTCATCTCTGTAGTAATAAAAGAAAAAAATCATAAAGGTTCAGAGAAAAATGTTCTGATTTGTCTTTGGTGCCTGGAGAAGAATCATAGACCTGCCTTTTCCCTTGCTCCTCACTCTCGCCTCATGCTGTACACCTAGCCCTTTCATTTCTCCTTTAATGGATTCCCACAGAACACAAACAAAGATGTTTGGCCCTGAGCTGGGCATCTGAGGAACTGGCAGAAAGGAGGATGCTAAAGCGGGAGCATCAAAATGATCTTCTTGAGTTATTACTCAGCTCCGGTCTCCTGGAGTTCAGCTGGTACTTGAGTTCTAGTCTTCATTCAACCCTAAGAAGAGAGATTTTTAAAAAATAATGCAAGGAAACTGGAGTTAGGTTCCTCTTGTTTTTAAACAAAATTAAGTACTGTTTGCTTTAGTATATGAAGGGCTGAAAGGGGATGGTTGGAGAGTGTAGATATTCTGTTGAAATCTTAACAGTGACACATGATGGGAACTTAGACTTTTTACACTGTACTACAGCCTTCTAATACTGTGCCATCTTGGCACATTAGTGGAGGTTGAGGCTGAGATGCAGTATGAATGCTGAATTAATTAATTATAATCAGTTATATTGCAATGGATTCCATATGACACCAAGATTGCTGGCAGAATCTTGGTTGTGTGCAAGGTTTTCACAGCCCTTTTAGATTAATTATCAAACAACATAGCTTATTTGTGCTGTGCCCTAGAATCCCACTCTCGTGGTTCCCAATATTTCCAAAGGGGGGATTTTAGAGCAATAATGCACCTAAAAGGAACTTGAACTAATAGAGGCTGAGATACAAAGGGTTATTATTTTTCTGCACCCTATCTCTATCCAAAAATCTCACCTCAGGTAAGATAGTACATGTGAGACCTTGCACAAAGTCATCTAAACCCCAAAGGTAAAAACTTTCCTGATAGAGCAAGAGGCTTTCAGAAGGAGTCAGCCCTCTTGCTGCACCTTGGACAGACTTCCTACTCCCTGGTCTACAGTTTGCCTTGTCCGGGAGATCATCGGTTCATGCCCCAAGATGCTAGACAAATGACAAGCAGACATGTTTGCATAATTCTCATTACCTTTACCATAGTTCAATGTAATTTCCCCAAATGTTTCACTTATTTTATTTCAGAGACTGTGACAGTTAGGATTTTGAAGTACAAGCCTGCATCTGTAATCCATTTATGAACTCGCTCTAGTGCAATTGTGAAGAGAGAGAGAAAAAAAAGTTGGGGAGAGGAATTATTTGGAGTAAAAAAAAAAAAAGGCATTGAAAAACAACGAGAGGGGAGTGAGAGCACATCTGTTTTCGTAAGAAATCATGGAACCTGGCCCTTTTTCAGTGGGGTATTTTACTACCACATGGCTTTAATCCTACATCTGGGCCTGTTGTTTTATGAAATATTTCCCACAGACGATGTCAATTATAATTTTTGTCCTGGTCGTCAATTTACGGACTTTTGGAAGAAGACAAAATGAAACAACCAGAAAAAGAACAACTTATGTGGTCTACTCTCTGACAAAATTATAGCTGTGTGATACACATCTAAAATCAATAACTTCGCTAACGATTAGCAGAGCACATTGCTTGGTTTATGAGCAGAGATGAGGCCCACCCCATGCACATGTTTGGCACTGGATTGCATTTTTTGTTTGCTGTGTATTTACCAGCAGATGTTCAGCCATTTATTTAACTTCTTCTATGAGCCAGTAGTAGGCCTGTGTCTGTGCGACATTTATAAGTCATCTGCCAGCAATACAGGTGGAATGCTTTCATGAAACCTTTTTTAGTTCCTTCTGCAGTGATGATCTATCAGAGAAATCAAGGGTAATTCTTTATAGAGTTATATGGCTATTAAGAAGTGGAGCTCTGATCTTGTGTGTAAAGTTGAAGAAATTTGGATTCCAGCATATGGAATCAAAATCGCTTTTCAGAATCACTTTGAAAGTATCATCCGTGGTATTCAACTTTAGCAGCTGGTTTGAGAGTGAAACGTTTTGCTGAGAAACAAAGAAACTCCATTAGTCCTGAGTGGACCCAGAGTTTTGACAGGATTTTTTCCTCTCTTTACTTACAGGGATTCTTTCAATGCAAAGAGATAAACCAACTTCTTCGAAAATTATTTCATAACTACAAGATTTTAGAAGAAATAAGAAACCAGGTAATTGGCTGTTTTAAAATTCTTAGAAGGTAAAATTGTATTGAGGACATTCTGCTTCATCTGCCAACACCAGGGTTAGCCTTATAGGAGTAGCCAGTGTTCTAGCTATTAAAAGGTTTTAAAATAAAAGAGAAAAAAAGAAAAGGATAAAGAGTTCCAAAATATTCGAAATCCTCATGATTTCTTTATTATGCATATATGGTAGATCTTTATATACTTATTTGAATTTAATTTTAGAGATACAATATTCAGTTTTAAGTCCAAAGATCAATGAGCATTGAATAGCATTTAATATTGATGAATGAGTTTATAAACATAAATGATTTCATTTCTTACCATGATACCCCTATTTTCTCATGAATTTCCAGTTGACTAAGTTCTTCTTATGATTCCTGCTCTTCCAGCTTCTCTCCTAGGATTCTTCATTTTGTCCACAACTGTCCTAAGTCTGAGTTTTAGAAGAGGAGGAACCTGAGATTGAGACTAAGATTCCTGTGATTTATTAAAAGACATCCTCAGAGGAAAGGGAAGGAGGGAAGCAGGATGGGTCAGGAAAGGGAGCTGAGCAAGAGAAGGTCTAATGTGCAGTCTAGCCTCAGCCCAGTACCACAGGGAGCCCTTCAGTGTCAACTGTACCACTGCATTGGTCCTACTGTAAGACAAGGGAGTGGAACAGGCATGATCAAGTATCCCCAGCAAAGTGGCTCCTGCTCAGGTGAGGGTGCTTCTACTGAGAACAGGGGAGCTATGAGCCTTTAGCAGTTGATTAGACAGCCTCTGGAGGAAAAGTACAGGAGGACCTCTAAAGAGTATCTGGGTGGTCAGACAGAGAAAAACATCACATGATATCACTCGTATGTGGAGAGTAATTTTTTAAAAAATTATATAAATGAACTTATTTACAGAAGAGAAACAGACTCACAGATTTCGAAAACAAACTTTAGGTTACCAAAGGGGAAATATGGGGAAGAGGGATAAGTTAGGAGCTTGGGATTAACATACACACACTACTATATATAAAATAGATAACAAACAAGGACCTACTGTATAACACTGGGAACTCTACTCAGTATTCTGTAATAACTTATATGGAAAAAGAATCTGAAAAAGAATGAATATATGTACATGTATAACTGAATCACTATGCTGTACACCTGAAACTAACACAACATTGTAAATCAACTATACTCCAAAAAAATTAAAAAAAAAAAAAGAAGAGTATCTGGGTGGGATACCAGGGCAGGACACCAATCACACCGACTTCAATGACTCACTGTATTTCAAAGGAGAGAAATGGCAGTCCAAAAACAAATCCATTGAGAGAAACTTTGCCCTCATTGCCCAAGCCCAGAGGCATTTGATTAGAATAGTACAGATGTTACCATTTGATCATATAGTAAGTGTTAAATTCAGTTTCTCCTAGTCTGTCTTCTTTCTGAGTATTTCCTCAGCACTGACAACTGTGCAATGACCTAACCTGATGTCAGACCCAGGACACATAGAAGGAGTTGTCCCAAGACTTAAGGAGATGACCCACATTGCAAACAAATGTACTTACTGCTACAGAACATTAAATTGTTCTGGCTTATAGCATGTGTTCTCTTAAATTATCAGTGCTCCTTCATCTAAAACCAGGCTAGGGTTTGTGGTATACTGCAGAAGGTGGGCATAAAATGATGCCTCACATAATTCTTCACAAAGACATTACCAAGTGTAGCTCACTCAGAATTATCTGCTTAACGTGATTTCAAGGAAAGTGTGAGATGGACCTCTCTCTGCAAAATTATCTTGTCTGCTGTGTTAGAATTTGCAACACTCCAGATTTCTTTCTATGATTTAAGGCTTTGTTCCTCTCTCTCAATATGCAGCAGAGCTGAGTTCTTATGACAGAGATCTTCTGGCTCACAAAGGCAAAAATATTTACTGTTTGGCCCTTTAGAGAGAAAAGTTTTTTGACTCCTGCACTAGAGTGATTTTGTTGCTGAGATACCAAATCTCAGCTTCTGCAATAGCTGTTGACATGAGGCTCTAGTGTAAGGATTGAGGGGAGGTGCCAGATTTGGGAGGTAGTTGTGTAATGGAATATAAAATCCCTGTTGATTGGTTGAATGTGGGGAGTGAGGAAAGGAGGCTAAGTGTGATTTCCAGATTTCAACTTGCACAATGACTTGGGAGTTGGTTGTGATGGTAAATGCATAAGGAACAAATAGATGCAATGGAGGGAGAAAAATAGTAAGTATAATTTTGGAAATGTTGAGAGTGAAGTGTGGATGAAATACGCAAGTGTTGCTCTCTAGCTGGCAGTTGGAAGAATGAATAAGAAGAAGGATACGAAGATAGATTTTCTTGAGTTTCCTTTGTTATGTGAGTGCTCTCTGCCTGAGCAATGCTCTCTATTCTTCTACAATATTACTGTAGCTTTGTTGTATTATATCATAATTACCTGCTTGGAAGCTATTTTTCCAACTTGACTATCAACTATTTACTCATAGTGCTAACACAGTGCTTGTCAAATGAATATAGAGAGAATATTCTACCATCTCACACTTACGATCTTGCCATATATCCTTATCCAGGTCCTCAGCTTCAATTACAGTAACAACTTCAACAATTCACAAATATGTATCTCCAGTCAGACTTTATCTCTCTATGGTGTCTGTCATTTTTTAATGTCCTAAATCTGTGGACACCTCTTCCCCTTTCCATTATGATTATTCTTCCTTTTGTCAATCCTGCCTTCCTAAGGTAGAATTCCAAACTGAAATTTCCCATATCTCCATGCTGCTAGTTTATATAGATGTGTGGTTGGCTCCCTCCAAGCAGATCCTCTCTCCTGGTATTGGGAGGTGTGTGGGAATAGAGCAAGGTTGTGCAGTTCTTTTGTTAAACAAGGTGATGGACCAGCTATAACGGAGATCCTGATATTCAGCCTCGGGCTGAGCGAATGTTAAGCAACTGGCGATGGAAACCAAGGGATTTTTTTCCTGAAATTTCCCCTGCCTGGATTTCTCTTAACTGTGGGACATTCAATCTCAGCTCCCTGACTTCTGGAAATTCTGGCAACTAATAAGTGCCTTTTCTTTAAACTAGCTAGAGTGGTTTCTGTTACCAGTAACCACATCTTCATTGATATAAGCCCCTAATTTCTTCTCTAGCTTTTTAATGTCACAGTCTACCTCACTCTTTGTGTTCCAACTGTATTTGACTTCTTATAGTTCCTCAAACTTCTCATTTTGACTACAATAAGGCCTTTGTGCTTGCTCTTCCCTCTGTCTGTAATACTTTTTTTATTCTCACCTCCCATTCCAAACCCAAAGTATTGTTTAAGTTTGCTATTGTTATATAACTCACCCTAGTTATTACTTGTTCTGAGATTTATCTGATCTCCCTGACTACATCAAATTTCCCTCTGAATGTCTTTCATGTACTGATGTTACTTATCTCAATTGTAATTTACATTGATGTGTGGTTGTGGGATTAACGTTTTTCAGTCTTGTACACTGTCATCTCTATGGAAGCAATGCTTACTAATTTATCCCCAGAATTTAAAATAATACTTGGCACACATAGTTGCTTCATAAATATTGGTTGTTTTGATGATTGGTAAAGATGTCTAAGCAGTTCAAGCAATTGCCATAACTCTAAGTTTCCATTACTTTATTCTTTGGAGAGCATTTAAGAAACCCTTATTCTTATTTTATGAATAAGTATATATATGTCTGTGTGTGTGTATACATATATATACATGTATACATATATACATGTATATATACATACACACGCATTCACATACACATTTTTACACATATATTTATATATATGTATATGTATATGAACTTAGTAAATCTGTTGTTCAATTTTTAGCAGTTTAGAAGCTTTAGTATTTTTCCGTATCCCAGAAATTCACATCTTTCATCCCATCTCTGGTTAATATTATCAGGCTATAAAATTTGAAATCACAGGGAGTCAAGAAAGAAAGGTTTATAGTAGATATCATCCTCCTCCAAGCCTGTGCTTCAGAAAGATATATCTTGATGTGGTATGCAGGATGAATAAAGAAAAAGTAACCATGGTAACCCAATATAGCCTGAAGGAAGGGGAGGATGTAAATTCAAACAAGAAGTTAATGATTGAAGTCTAGGTCATTGGCCAATAGAAATATTGGAGAATAAACATCAATCAACAGGAGGATGACATTTGTGTTTCACTTTTTAGACTGTAGTTATTGCTTCTGTATTTTATTTTTCAGAAGTGGGAAATGAGAGTCAGAGAAGTCATACCTTGCCCAAGGGTGCCCAGTAAAAATGGTCAGTCAGGACAAAAGCCCATTGCTCTGACCCCAAATTCTATATCCTTTCCACTACCCCATGCACCTTAGAAGAAGAAAATGATTTGGAAGGAAAGAAGTGGTACTGATGTGAAGGCAAATATAGTGATTTCATTTTAGAAATGATGAGTTTGAAGTGAGAAAACAATGAACATAAAAGCCATCAGCATTTTCTCTAAAACACTTAAGAAATGTATCATTTATAAAATAAATTTGGAGGAAACTCATGTAGGTTGATTCAATTACTAAAGCAAAACTATTTCAGTACAAATAATCACCCTCCTATTTATCTGCTTGAGGATGACCATAGACTAACCCTGAAGACATATGCATTTGTTCATTTGTTCTGCACCTTTTGTATTTTGCTCATTTATTATTTAGAGTTTACTAGAACTCTTCTACAAAACTAATAAGGCATGATGCCTTTATTAGTAAATAATAATTGATTATATTTTAATTCTTTGTATGGTTATTAATGTATCAATACATTCTATGTCTCCTGAAGACAGCTTTGTCTTTTATATTTTCCCAGAAAAAAATCATTGAGCACTTATTTGGTGTTAATCAGCTAATAGGAATCCTGTGTACCAGCACCCTAAATCAGTAGGTGACGCTAAAACTATATTTTTAAGAATGTGCTATTCTGTATGTATAGGATCTGCTTAATTCCAATTGTTAAAAATTTTGAAGTCAGTCTCAAAACCAACTTTCTGTGTTCCTAGATTGTATACTCTTAGAAAAGAAACAAAACAAAACAAAGAACAATTTCCTGTTTCTAGTAAAAATGGCTTTAAAAGACATCTTGCATATCAAATAGCCCTTACCAAACATTTTGATGAGTTAAGTGTAAACGATTCTAAAGCATATGGATTAAATTTCCCTAGAAATCACTTACGTTCAAAAATTGAGGGAAAAACACTCAACCAAACTAGGTTTTGGGTTTGCCAACTCAAAGGCAGTTGATAAATAGTTCAAGACAAATGACAAATCCCAATTATGGTCAAATTTGCCCTCCCTTAATAAAAGGATATGTGTGACCTCCTTTAAAAGTTTCACTTTGCCTTGTCTCCTACTATAATATACACAAGCATCCCAAACTTCTCTAACTCTGCATGTTTTTGGTGGAATTATCTGGCTCTGAAATATATTGTTAATGACAATAAAGATTAACTAAATATAATTTATACAAATAATTCTTATTAATTTCTATAGAACAGTGTTGAGAGTCACCTTTTCTAACCAAGAGTTCTACCACCATATTTCTTGAGTATAATTAAATGTTCCTGTCTGAACTTTCACCAATTTCAGTGAGATGCACTGCATACCACCCAATCTCTTGGGACAGTTCTAAAGTTGATAGAAAAGTCTTTTTTTTGTTTGCTACTTAGATCTATATTCCATTGACCTGAGCATCTCTCCAGGTTCAAACCTGAGTCACTCATTTGGACACTTTTCATTATACTTAAGTAAGATAAACTTGATCTCCTCTCAGAGAGTAAATGAAGTCTCTTCCATCTGCCTAGACTTTTTCAGACTGAGATATTATTGGTAGAACTCAAGACAGAAAATATATACATGACAATATTTTCAGGATATTTTTGGAAAGTAATGCAGTGTAAGAGGTGGGACTCTAAGATATAAGATAGCATTATATTAATTACTTTTTATTTTAAGAGGTATAATGGTGGGACTGTAACATAATAAAATGCAGATGTCCTCAGGGCTAATCTATGATCATCCCCAAGCAGATAAATTGGAGGATGATTATTTGTATTAAAATAGTTTTTCTTTAGTAATTGAATTAACCTACATGAGTTTCCTCCAAATTTATTTTATAAATGATACATTCTTTAAGTATTTTAGAGAAAATGTTAGTGGCTTTTATGTTCATTGTTTTCTTACTTCAAACTCATCATTTCTAAATTGAAATCCTTAGATTTGCCTCCAAATCAGTACCACATTTTTCCTCTTCCAAGGTGCATGGGACAGTGGAAAGGCCATAGAATATGGGGTCAGAGCGATGGGCTTGTGTCCTGACTCTGACCATTTTTACTGGGCACCCTTGGGCAAGGGATGACTTCTCCAATTCCCATTTTCCACTTCTGAAAAATAAAAAACAGAAGCAATAACGACAACATACAAAGTGAAACACAAATGTCACCCTCATGCTCATGTTTACTCTCCAATTCTGGTAATAACACTCCTATTCTCCAATGGCCTAGGCTTCAAGCAATTTACAGAAGAACTATAAATGACTAATATGCATATGAAAAATTGTTCAACTGCACTAATAATTTTTTTGCATATTTTTGACAATTGCCTGGGGAAATCGGAAGCATTATACAATGGTGGTTTGTCTATAAGTTGATGAAATCTTTAGCATTATTAAATTAAGAAAAACAATGTGCAAGCTCTGTGATCCATTGATTTCGCTCCTGGCTGCCCAAACTGGAGAAAAATTTCCACAAGTACAAAAATGCATTCCCAAAAATATACATCACAGCATCGTTTAACACAGTGAAATGATGTATCTTTGTAATATACTTGTCATAAAGACAGTAGAAGAAAAATTATTTAAGAGATCAAACCAGTAGAGGTCTAAAAAATGAGGAAAGCAGGTAATTCTGGAAGAAATTTGTCATGGAAATGCCGAATATCATCAAAGATTTTTTTTTCTTGTGTTTTTAGGGGAAAATATTTTCCATGTAAAAGTTTGAGATTGCACTAAGTTGGGAACATCAGAAGAAAAACCACCCCCTTCAGAGGTTCTGTTAGGGTCATATGGCACACTGTGATTACAAGCAGGGGTCCTGTGATTCCATACAGGAGTTGGAGTGCTTCTTGTCTCTTAGATAGTGGTTTATTCATTAGAAAAATGTCTTTTATTCTCCCCTGAACCTCAGGCAGATTCCTCTCAGAGAAATGAATAACAGAAGTCATAATCTCTAGGAAAGGCACCACCTCTTAACAGTACCTGGGATTTGAAAGCTTGTAGTTTGAGCATCAGCCACCTGCAAATGTACAGACAATGCTTTGGATTAATGGCCACTGAAACTTTCACTTACCTCTTTCTACCATCAAGATTTAAAATACGGTCAAGAATCAACCATTTATAGATTCTTTCCTGGGAACAGAAACCTGGTTGATGACTAAGAATAAGTATCTGATTAGATAGCTTCAAGACGGTGGAGGAGTAAGATGTGGAGATCAACTTCCTCCACAAAAATACATCAAAAATACATCTACATGTGGAACAGCTCCTACAGAACAACTACGGAATGCTGGCAGAAGACCATAGACTTCCTAAAAGCCGGGTGGCTGACAGAGTCTTGGTGCTCCAGCTGGATATTAGGCCTGAGTCTCTGAGGTGGGACAGCTGAGTTCAGGACATTGGTCCACCAGAGACCTCCTGGCCCCACGTAATATAAAACGGTGAAAGCTCTCTCAGAGATCTCCATCTCAAAGACAATACCCAGCTCCACTCAACGACCAGCAAGCTAGACCCTATGCCAAACAACTAGCAAGACAGAAACAGAACCCCACCAATTGGCAGAGAGGTTGCCTAAAATCATAATACGGTCACAGACACCCCAAAACACACCACAGGATGTGGTCCTGCTCACCAGAAAGACAAGATCCAGCCTCACCCACCAGAACACAAGCACCAGTCCCCTCCACCAGGAAGCCTACAAAACCCACTGAACCAACCTTACCCACTGGGGGCAGACATCAAAAAAAATGGGAAGTATGAACCTGCAGCCTGCAGAAAGGAGACCCAAACACAGTAAGCTAAGCAAAATGAGAAGACAGAGAAATACACAGCAGATGAAAGAGCAAGCAAGGTAAAAACCCACGAGAACAAACAAATGAAGAGGAAATAGACAGTCTACCTGAAAAAGAATTCAGAGTACTGATAGTAAAGAGATCCAAAATCTTGATTATAGAATGGAGAAAATACAAGAAACGTTTAACAAGGACCTAGAAGAACTAAAGAGCAAACAAACAATGATGAACAACACAATAAATGAAACTGAAAATGCTCTGGAAGGAATCAATAGCAGAATAGCTGAGGCAGAAGAACGGATAAGTGACCTGGAAGATAAAATAGTGGAAATAACTACTGCAGAGCAGAATAAAGAAAAAAGAATGAAAAGAATTGAGGACAGTCTCAGAGACCTCTGGGACAAAATAAAATACCCCAAATTTCAAAATATAAGGTTCCCAGAAGAAGAAGAGAAAAAGAAAGGGACTGAGAAAATATTGGAAGAGATTGTAGTTGAAAATTTCCCTAATATGGGAAAGGAAATAGTCAATCAATTCCAGGAAACACAGAGACTCCCATACAGGAGAAATCCAAGGAGAAACACGCCAAGACACGTATTAATCAAACTATCAAAAATTAAATATAAAGAAAAAATATTAAAAGCAGCAAGGGAAAAGCAACAAATAACATACAAGGGAATCCCCATAAGGTTAATAGCTGATCTTTCAGCAGAAACTCTGCAAGCCAGAAGGGTGTGGCAGGACAAATTTAAAGTGATGGAAGAGAAAAACCTACAGCCATTATTACTATACCCAGGAAGGATCTAATTCACATTCGACGGAGAAATTAAAACATTTACAGACAAGCAAAATCTAAGAGAATCTAGCACCAGCAAACCAGCTTTACAACAAATGCTAAAGGAACTTCTTTAGGCAGGAAACACAAGAGAAGAAAAAGATCTACAATAGCAAACCCAAAACAATTAAGAAAATGGTAATAGGAACACAGATATTGATAACTACCTTAAATGTAAATGGATTAAATGTTCCAACCAAAAGACATAGACTGGCTGAATGGATAAGAAAACAAGACCCGTATATATGCTGTCTTTAAGAGACCCACTTCAGACCTAGGGACACATACAGACTGAAAGTGAGGGGATGGAAAAAGATATTGTATGCAAATGGAAATCAAAAGAAAGCTGGAGTAACATTTCTCATATCAGACAAAACAAAGTTTAAAATAAAGACTATTACAAAAGAAAAAGAAGGACACTACATAATGATCAAGAGATCAATCCAAGAAGAAGATATAACAACTGTAAATATTTATGCACCCAACATAGAAGCACCTCAATACATAAGGCAAATACTAACAGCCGTAAAAGGGGAAATTGACAGCAACACAATCATTTTAGGGGACTTTAACACCCCACTTTCACCAATGGACAGATCATCCAAAATGAAAATAAATAAGGAAACACAAGTTTTAAATGATACATTAAACAAGATGAACTTAATTGATACTTATAGGACATTCCATCCAAAAACAACAGAATACACTTTCTTCTCAAGTGCTCAAAGAACTTTCTCCAGGATAGATCATATCTTGGGTCACAAATCAAGCCTTGGTAAATTTAAGAAAATTGAAATCGTATCAAGTACCTTTTCCGACCACAACACTATGAGACTAGATATCAATTGCAGGAAAAAATCTGTAAGAAATACAAACACATGGAGGCTAAACAACACACTACTTAATAACCAAGAGATCACTGAAGAAATCAAAGAGGAAATCAAAAAATACCTAGAAACAGATGACAATGAACACGCGACAACCCAAAACTTATGGGATGCAGTAAAAGCAGTTCTAAGAGGGAAGTTTATAGCAATACAATCCTACCTCAAGAAACAGGAAACATCTCAAATAAACAACCTAACCTTGCACCTAAAGCAATTAGAGAAAGAAGAACAAAAAACCCCCAAAGTTAGGAGAAGGACAGAAATCATAAAGCTCAGATCAGAAATAAATGAAAAAGAAATGAAGGAAACAGTAGCTAAGATCGATAAAACTAAAAGCTGGTTCCTTGAGAAGATAAACAAAATTGATAAACCACTAGCCAGACTCATCAAGAAAAAAAGAAGACTCAGATCAATAGAATTAGAAATGAAAAAGGAGAAGTACCAATGGACACTGCAGAAATGCAAAGGATCATGAGAGATTACTACCAGCAACTCTATGCAAATAAAATGGACAACCTGGAAGAAATGGACAAATTCTTAGACAAGCACAACCTCATGAGACTGAACTGGGAAGAAATAGAAAATATAAACAGACCAATCACAAGCACTGAAATTGAAACTGTGATTAAAAATTTTCCAACAACAAAAAGCCCAGGACCAGATGGCTTCACAGGTGAATTCTATCAAACATTTAGAGAAGAGCTAACACCTATCCTTCTCACACTCTTCCAAAATATAGCAGAGGGAGGAACACTCCCAAACTCATTCTACTAAGTCACCATTACCCTGATACCAAAACCAGACAAAGATGTCACAAAGAAAGAAATCTACAGGCCAATATCACTGATGAACATAGATGCAAAAATCCTCAACAAAATATTAGTAAACAGAATACAACAGCACATTAAAAGGATCATACACCATGATCAAGTGAGGTTTATCCCAGGAATGCAAGGATTCTTCAATATACGGAAATCAATCAATGTGATAAACCATATAAATAAATTGAAGGAGAAAAGCCATATGATCATTTTAATAGATGCAGAAAAAGCTTTTTACAAAATTCAACACCGATTTAAGATAAAAACCCTCCAGAAAGTAGGCATAGAGGGAACTTACCTCCACATAATAAAGGCCACATATGACAATCCCACAGCCAACATCGTTCTCAATGGTGAAAAACTGAAAGCATTTCCACTAAGATCAGGAACAAGACAAGGTTGCCCACCCTCACCACTATTATTCAACATAGTTTGGGAAGTTTTAGCCACAGAGATCAGAGAAGAAAAAGAAATAAAAGGAAGCCAAATAGGAAAACAAGAAGTAAAGCTGTCACTCTTTGCAGATGACATGATACTATATACAGAGAATCCCAAAGATGCTACCAGAAAACTACTAGAGGTAATCAATGAATTTGGTAAAGCAGCTGGATATAAAATTAATGCACAGAAATCTCTTGCATTCCTATACACTAATGATGAAAAATCTGAAAGAGAAATTAAGGAAACACTCCCATTTACCATTGCAACAAAAAGAAAAAAATACCTAGGAATAAACCTAACTAAGGAGAAAAAAGACCTGTATGCAGAAAACTATAAGACACTGAGGAAAGAAATTAAAGAAGATAGAAACAGATGGAGAGATATACCATGTCTTGGATTAGAAGAATCAACATTGTGAAAATGACTATACTACCCAAAGCAATCTACAGATTCAATGCAATCCCTATCAAAATACCAATGGCATTTTTCACAGAACTAGAACAAAAAATTTCACAATTTGTATGAAAACACAAAAGACCCCGAATAGCCAAAGCAGTCTTGAGAAAGAAAAACAGAGCTGGAGGAATCAGGCTCCCTGACTTCAGACTAGACTACAAAGCGACAGTAATCAAGGGAGTATGGTCCTGGCACAAAAACAGAAATATAGATCAATGGAACAAGAGAGAAAGCCCAGAGATAAACCCACAAACATACAGTCACTTTATCTTTGATAAAGGAGGCAAGAATATACAATGGAGAAAAGACAGCCTCTTCAATAAGTGGTGCTGGGAAAACTGGACAGCTACATGTAAAAGAATGAAATTAGAAGACGCCCTAACACCATACACAAAAATAAACTCAAAATGGATTAAAGACCTAAGTGTAAGGCCAGACACTATAAAACTCTTAGAGGAAAACATAGGCAGAACACTCTATGACATACATCATAGCAAGATCCTTTTTGACCCACCTCCTAAAGAATGGAAATAAAAACAAAAATAAACAAATGGGACCTAATGAAACTTAAAAGCTTTTGCACAGCAAAGGAAAACATAAACAAGATGAAAAGACCACCCTCAAAATGGGAGAAAATATTTGCAAATGAAACAACTGACAAAGGATTAATCTCCAAAATATACAGGCAACTCATGCAGCTCAATATCAAAAAAACAAACAACCCAATCCGAAAATGGGCAGAAGACCTAAATAGACATTTCTCCAAAGAAGATATACAGATTGCCAACAAACACATGAAAGGATGCTCAACATCACTAATCATTTGAGAAAGGCAAATCAAAACTACAATGAGGTATCACCTCATACCAGTCAGAATGGTCATCATCAAAAACTCCACAAACAGCAAATGCTGGAGAGGGTGTGGAGAAAAGGGAACCCTTTTGCACTGTTGGTGAGAATGTAAATTGGTACAGTCACTATGGAGAACAGTATGCAGGTTCCTTAAAAAACAACAAATAGAGCTACCATACGACCCAGCAATCCCACTACTGGGCATATACCATGAGAAAACCATAATTCAAAAAGAATCATGTACCACAATGTTCATTGCAGCTCTATTTTCAGTAACCAGGACATGGAAGCAACCTAAGTGTCTATCGACAGATGAATGGGTAAAGAAGATTTGGCACATATATACAATGGAGTATTATTCAGCCATAAAAAGAAATTGAGTTATTTGTAGTGGGGTGGATGGACCTAGAGACTGTCATACAGAGTGAAGTAAGTCAGAAAGAGATAAACAAATACCGTATGTTAACACACATATATGGAAGCTAAAAAAAATGGTTCTGAAGAACCTAGGGGCAGGGCAGGAATAAAGACACAGACATAGAGAATGGACTTGAGAACATGGGGAGGGGGATGGGTAAGATGGGATGAAGTGAGAGAGTGGCATGGACATATATACACTACCAAATGTAAAATAGATCACTAGTGGGAAGCAGCCACATAGCACAGGGAGATCATCTCGGTGCTTTGTGTCCACCTAGAGGGGTGGGATAGGGAGGGTGGGAGGGAGATGCAAGAGGGAGGAGGTATAGGGATAAATGTATATGTATAGCTGATTCACTTTTATACAGCAGAAACTAACACACCATTTTAAAGCAGTTATACTCCAATAAAGATGTTAAAATAAATAAATAAATAAATAAAATAAATTTAAAAAAATTAAAAAAAGAATAAGCATCTTACCATCCAATATGCCACCTGGTGCTTTAAACCTCACCCACCGTACTTGATAAATTGGCAGCCATCCTGGGGATGCTGAAGAAAGGTCAGTTTCTTTAAAATAAAATCACTCTTTTGATTTCTGTCAAAGAGGGCTGCCAGTCTGTCAGCATGGAATCATTACAAGTCTATAGCAGAGAAGTGAAATAGAGAGTAGAGATAAGTGTTTCGGGAGAATTTTATACATTAAAATAATTTTCCGTCTTAGAAGGGTCCCTGTTGCTAATTGTGGTCCATCCACACAGGCCTTGACCAAGCCAAGCTGGACCACACTTACCTGAGGTCCATGAGGACCATGATCTAGAACTTAGAGCTGGAGGGTGGTATAGAGTAGTGATTAAAAGCATCAAGGCTGAAACCAGGCTGCCAATATCAACTCCGCCACTCACATGCTGTGCTGGACAAGTTTCCTGGCTAAGCTTGTGTTTCCCTCATGTGTAACAGAGGGAATGATGCTGACATTATTTCAGTAACTCCTTCACAGAGCCATGGTGAGGATCACAGGAGTAAATTCACAGCACTAGACAGGGTTGGTACATAGTGGGAAGCTCAGAAGGTCTGTTCCCACTATCATCGATGATTTGCCCCCAAATTGCTGTAACTCACTCTCTATTACATCATTCATGTCCTGCTCAAATGTCTTCCTTACAGAGCTACCCTAATCCCCTTTCCCAAATAACCCTATGAATCCCTAGTTCCTGGCCTAGCTTTTATAGCTTCATGACAATTATCATTATCAGAAATTTTATGGAGTGTTTATTTATTATCTGTCTCCAACTTCTCCCCCAATAAGCTCTTGAAGATGGATCATTTGTTTTGTATTCTCATCAACTAGAACCATGCCTGGCACCAGTAGATGTTTAATAAATTGCCCCTTAATCAATGGACAAACAAGTGAAAAGAATGGTATATTCTTACTAAAAACACTGCCACTGGCCAGTAGTTAAAAGGAATGAAGCAGATTTATATGTTCTGATATAAAAATGTCTCCAACCCATATTTTAAGTATAAAGGAGCAAGTTTCATAAGAGTATATATATTAAAAATATATATCTGAAATATTAAGATTGTACCAGTGTGGTATCCCTGGGTATAAAATACCAGGGGAAAAATACAATTTAGTGTGTAGACCAGTGACCTTAACAGTACTGCTAAAACTGTAACTATTTGATTTTATAAAAGGCTTATTTTATTTAAATCTGTTGTTTAAATAACAGCAATGTTCAGTTATTGTAAATTGCATTCCATCCAACTCTTACTTTTGTAGGTGTTTCCATCAACATTAAGTCTCTCAAGAAGGCTATATTTACTGTGTGCTGTTCCTTCCACATTTCTCTACAACAAAATGATCTCCCAGGTGACTTGGCTGTCTATTTTCTCCTTCTATTTTTATATGATAAAACTCTAGCTATTTCAATGCTAACAACCACCTCTCTTAAACCTAGAGTTTTAACACTTAGTGCAATTGAAAAGTTGACTCGTAGTTGTTCATTTATTTATTCATTGCTGAGCACATGCTGTGTACCAAGCAATACATTTCTTACCCTCAAAAATTCCCAGTCTAAAGTTTTCCCAACTGACTTTTTACCCAAGTTTTCTAGCTGGTCAATATTTACCATAGTAATAAATATTTTAGATGATGCTTTTAAATATCAATCAGAGTTAAATAAGGAAGGTACCCCAGTTTTGCAGAAGATGACCAAAAAACACAAAGAGGATGTGACTTGTCAGCAGCTGCACAGCTATTTAGACAAGAGCTGGAACATGAATTCAGCTTTCCTAAGGAGAATGTGCTTAAGTGACTAAGTCTGTGTAAAATAATGGGGCTGGTCAAAGTTATTCTAAATATACTGTATCAGTTATCTATTACCTCAGTAGTGATGGATGACTGACAACACAAAGCCTCAGAGGCATGTCTTGTTCAGAGTATAAAGAAAGGTAGGTTGTTCTGGTAGGCAGTTCCACTGATCTTGGCTGGGTTCACAAATGTCTAGGCTGATTTTGGCTGAGGGGAGGGTGATGACTCAACTCTGCCCCTCATGTGCCTCATCCTTGAGCAAACCAGCCTGAGCATGTTCTCAGGGTAATGATAGAAGCAAAAGAGAGAAAGAAAGAACCATCCCAGCTTTACAAGTGCTTTTCCAGACGCTGTTTGTGTCATGCTGTTTAACACCTCATTGGTCAAATCAAGTCACCTGGCTGTCACCATATTTGGGGTCAGAGTTACATGACAAAAGTATGATTAGAGGGAGGGGTGAAGACTTGGCTATTTTTGGAATTCACCACAGATCCCTTCAAGTATTGAGATATTATGATTGGACTAATATTTAACAGAATAATTTTGTTTATACTTTTAATTTGCACTGTGAGACACACACACATCTCACAAGAGGTTGGGCCAAGACATAGTTGTGTAAAATTGAAATAAAAAAATAAACAAAAAACAGCTCCCCATTTTTTTCCCCAGCACTATTCTCAAATGTTGTGTTTTTGTAGTTTACTTGAGAAACATTCTTATCAAATTATGAGCATGAATCTGTTTTTTTCCCCCCCTAGGATGTCCATTGTTTTGTTTTTTTTTTGATTGCTGTTGTTGTTCAATGATTTATATATAATGCCTTGTATCATTTTGTAGCTGGATATCCAACTGTTTCTAAATGTTGTACTATCTTAATTACCTAATTACTCATTCTTATTAATATACTGGAAAGAGAAGAAATGAAAGGGGAATGAGGCTCATGAGACATACAAATGGACCTAACATGGGATAAAAATCAATGGAGAATGGGATGATGTAAAATGGACTTTTATCTCCTTGTTTTATAAATCGTACAGATTTTGACTACTGAGGCATATACATGAACACACAGAGAAATACACTTGAAAATTACCACAGCAAGCTTCCCACTGTGTCAGCCTCACTGACCAGGTAACTGCTGCACGGTTCGCTGCCTCAATCTCATTAGATCTGTGAGGTTAATGATACCATTTCTCTACTTGAAAAACCTTTCCTCTTTCTCTGTTTAGTTAACTCCATTATGATCCACATCAGTTGTCTCACTTGGCATTTTATGAAGCCTATTCTATTCAAGAGTAACTGTCTATTGTTAAATAAATTTGGAATAAGGTGCAAACTATATCTACCACCTGGAATTTCACAGTGCCCATTACCAAAATAAAAATTCTGAAAAGTCCTGCAAGAAAGAATCCAATTTAGCTTAAAATTTTGAAAATCTGTTTGATACGCATATGTTTTTCAGAGAGCAATTATTGCCATGTCATTAGAAAACGTTTTTCCATGGAATACAGCGTGGAAAACGCTGTCTTCTAAAAATGTAAGTTTTTATTCATTTTCACAAAAATGTTCAGGGAAACAGAATTATTAACGCACATCTTTCACTTAGAACTTCTGTGTATCGACCCTTTCCTGCTGGAAATTAGTGGGACAAGCAAAAATTCTACATGTTAGGCAAGATTGTATCAGCGGAAAAAAAAAATGCCCTTGGGCCAAATTTATATCTGATCCCAGAGAACTAAGTAAGTAGAGTTGCCTGCCAGGATACTGAGCCTGTATGCCACTGAATTCCCTTGATTGTCTTGTTGGAAAATGTTTAGGTACAGCCTAAAATTATACAGTAAGCATTCTTCATATATGCACAACTATAGAGAATTATGAAAATTGTTTAGTTTGTTATGGCTCCAGTGGTTAAAAAATAATGGCTTCACATAATTTGTCATGTCTTCTTTTTGAGAGGTGAAGTTTATGTCTCCTTCCATTTAATCTGAATGAGCTTGTGACTCTCTAGTAACAGAGTGAGCTGAGACTCTCTGAATTGTTAGATGTGGTCACATAAGTGATACGCCTCAAGCCTTCTTAGCTTAGATACTCTCTTTTGGAACCCTGAGCTGTTAAGTAGGACGTCTGACTTTCCTGAACTCACCAGGCTCTGAAGAAGCCCAGACTGTTACTGAACTCAAATTGGTCTGCTCACTGCTCAAAAGCCAATAATCGAGGGGAAAGTGTCAGTGAAAAAAGAAAGTTGTTTTTTTCAGAAAAGCTGGCAATCTGGGGAGAAGACGGAGTCGTGTCCAGAGACCAACTCCCAAGATTCTGCTCAGTCATGACAATTTTTTAAAGGGGAAACAATCTCAGTTAATCATTAAGGTATGAGGTCAGATTCTTCGTCATCCTTGCATTGCGTGCAGACCTTCTGACTTCTCCTGGTCTTCCTTTGGACACTGTCTTGCTTGTGTGTTTTGCCTGCAATTGGATGCTCTCTTGCCCGTGTGTTTCACTGTGCCTGCAGGGTCTGCCTGCAAATTTGCAAACAGGGGAGCTGAGGGTAGAGAGTCAGCCATTCTTTAACTACTTAATTATTCATTCTTAGTCCTTTTAATCCAGGAAAGGAATCAACAAGTTAAGCAAGGCATTGTGTGCATTCCGTAGAGAAGAAGTCAGGAATTAGGTTAAATGTTACCTAGTGATCTCATTTTTATAATTAAGGTTTAAGGGGAACAGAAATAGACAAACAGGAAAAGGGCAAAAGAGATGCTTACAAGACCACATGGAGACGTTATGTGAGTCGTTCCAGCTGACAGCCCCAAGTCACATCCCAGAGGACAGGCAGCATTTCCTTCCAGATATGTGAGTGAAGTTGCCTCCAGAAGATCCCAGCCACAACTCTTGAGTCATCCCAAGCAGTCTTATGTTACTAGCTGAAGTCTCTGATATGATGGAGCAGAGAGAAGCCATCTTCACTGTGCTATCTGATTCTTGACCCACCGAATCCATGAGCATAAAAAAATGATTATTTTACACCACTAAGTGTCATTGTGCTTTATTATCTACAATGGTAACTAGAAGGGTGGCCATGTAAATGTAGGTCTTTGACACTTTACTTTTACTAATATTAGTAATCAATATTTTATTGATTACTGAGAGAGGCTAAATACATTGCCATGTATTTCACTTATTCATCTAATTATAACACAATTCCTGGGAATTAAGTCCCATTATCTCCTTGTTAATGAAGAAGACATTAAGGTTTAGAGAAGTCAAATAAGAAGAAGAAAAAAGAAGTTTAATTTGAAAGTTTAATTTGAAACTTAAACTGTGTATCTCCAGGTGACACCAACTGACATATTCTAAAAAGGAACTGGGGTGTAGATAGAGGAATTACAACAGAGTGCATTCAGTCCTATAAACTTCAAATACCTTTCAAATCTTCAAATAATTGAAGATCCAACTGAAGGACTGGAGTAGGAAATATCATCACTAAAGCTCTGATCACTCCCTCAACTGAAGTCTTTCTTTCTTCTTCTTTCTGAGAGATTTGTTCTTTTCCTGGTGTTCAGATCCTTTGATTGAAATTTGATTTCAAGAAACACTGCGGCATGGCATTCTGTAGTACATCGTAGATTCCCTATAACATCAGTTTAGCTTCTGGGCTATTTGATGTCATCAGTACTGACCCATTCATATATTGTGTTGACTCCAAAGTGGATTTATGCTCTCTGGTATCCTGGTGAAATTATAGAAATATCATCGTTTTGTTGTTTCTACTGAAATAATAACCATGATTAAATCATGCAGCAGATAATTTGGTGTCACCTGTGAGATAACTTCCAGGGCCACTTGGTCCTGAATCTGGGCTGTGTCCCTCCCCTATAACTTTCAGAACTGTCACCTATAGTGTTGGCAGTTGTCAAACACTACACCCTCCCCTCCTCTACCCTTTAGAGTCTGTGATGTTTACAAAACAAAGAGGGTAACTTTTATAGGGTAACTGCCTCCTTCACTGACAATAGTGGTGAATTAAAGGAGAATTTGATCCCCATAATATCCTGCCTTGTTCTTTCAAGTAGACTCTCAAAGGGGATCCAGGGTAAGCCATTGGCTTTAACGCCATGATTTTTTGAGAGGTGAGGAGGTGGGGGAGTAGGAAATGGTACCCAGGGCCTCTGGTATTTTCACTTAATCAGCAAAGGGAAGTGTTGATAAGAAGAGGCTCTTTCTTTGTTCTTCTGAGTTCCAATCATTGCATCACCATCTTCAGGAGCTGCTGCCCTGTCTGTGCCAGAAGATAATTTGGGCACAGTCACAAATCAATACCAGGAATGGTGCGCTGGGAGCTTACACTGTAAGTACTGAGAGTATAAATAGAGCTGGAAGAATAACATTTTTGTGACCTACTGTGCGGTAATCTTCCGAAAGCCAGAAAGTTAGTATGGCTTCAAAGGGCCTTTTATAATGTTAAATGCTACCCCCAACTGCCCTCCTCCAAGCACAGAGACTGCTTGCTTAAGTTACCATTTTTAATGCAAATCATCATAATGGCTTGATAATTATTTCAATCGGCATTTATGAAACCATTCAGTCAAAGAACAACCAGGACAAAACCCTCACTAATCTCCCCATTTTTCATATCCTCTGGGTTTGAGGTGGAATAACACAAGAAAGCCCCAAAGCCAGAGGGTTTTTGAAGTTGATTCTTAATGGACCCAACTCTCCATCCCTGTTACTCTGTGAAGTGAATTTGGCCCAAGTTAAACAAAACAGAAAGAGCATAATATTTGTGGCAGCTTGAAAGGAGAGGAGGCAATGACAAGCATCCCCTTCCTCCTTGGCTTAGCTTGCAGATTGGTTGGACAGCATTTTAACAACTTATTGTTATTATTGAGAAAAAAATAATAAACATGTATTAAATGCCCTGATATGGTGTGTAACTGTTCTAAAAATGTTTTGTCTGAGAGGATCTTATTCATAAACATCTATTTAGGTTTTTTTCTTTTCCATAGGGGGTGTTTCTAACTCTTTCATGGGGTCTTAAATAGTGTATAATATATTTGTATGGAGCATCGAGAAAATGTAAAGTACTGCTCACCTACCAGGGTCCTCCCTGCCTCTTCTCCTTACCCTCAGTGTGTCATGATTAGAGTCAGGCAGTAGCTCCGAAATGAGAAGACTAACACATGCTGCTTTGTGGAGGGGGAGTAAGGCTGGAGGGAATAAAGGCTAGTCCTAGTTGGAGTTGCTTATTTCCCCAATCAGGCAAAGAGCACTAATACACATCAAGATCACTACAATATGGGTATCTCGACAGAGAGGAAAGCTGTCTGAATGCCATCCATTCTTGAGCACATGAAGCCTGTTTGCTAGAGGGATGGAGCTTTTTTCTACCTGTTTCTAGGTCTACACTTATGTCTTAAGGCAATCAGTGAGTCCTATTAAGAAAGGCTGGCTTCTTGCTATTTCCCTGAGACCGAGACACTAGCCATTTCAGTGAGAGAAAGATCAATCAAGTTGTAACCAAGCAGGACCCTAGGGGGCCTTCCTGGGACAAACCCATCCCCCATATCTTCTGCTATAGCTACACTCTGAAGTACTTAGATAATAGTATCTGATGCACATTTCCTGAGTTATTTTGCAGATGCTAAAACCACCATCAAACGGAAGAAATTAACTACCTGATAACCAGGAGCACAGAGCCCCCAGACCTACTGAAGTCTGAGGATTGATAATGTTAACCCCTGTGATACCACCCTGTTACCTCATCATCAACCAATCAGAGAATTGTGCATGAGTTGATCACATACCCTGTGACTTCCCTCCTTCACCAGGCCTTTAAAAATGCTTTCCTGAAATCTATCAGAGTTTGGGTGTTTTGAGCACTAGCTGGGCTCCTTGCTTGGTGCCCTGCAACAAAGGCTGCACTTTCCTTCACCGCAACACGGTGTCAATAGTTTGGCTTAACTGGGTGTGGGAGAAAGGACCCAAGTTTGGTTCAGTAACAAAGTTATTGGGAAATAGTAAATTCAAGTAGTTCTCATCCTCACCTTAATATAGATAAGAGGATGCTCAACATTATAGTTTAAAAACTCTATTAATACATGTTTCAAAATCCCCTAGATGGCTCAGTGGATTGAACTGTTTTCCAAAATTACCCCACTTATCACCAAACTGAAGTGGTACAGCAGAGGTGTTTACTTTGTACAGCTTTAGTCTAGACTGAAATATTCTGAACATGGGGTTCATGGACCTCCAAAAAATCTGTAACAGGAATTCAAGCGTTCTAGGGACCCAAACAGCAGAAAAAATTACATCTTTATTTTTACCAGACTCTAACTGAAATTTAGCATTTCCTTCAGTTATTAACATAGGCAGCAAACCACATATCAAGAGGACCTCTGCTTCTGTCACACCATAGGAAGATTGTTGCAAATATCCCAAAGTATAATTTAAGCACATCTGTTAGGGGAACCACTGACTGAAACCACCCGCCCTGGCCAGGCAAGACAGTAACCTCTTGCATGAGTTATCTTACAACAGGTGGTCCTGGTAAGGAATTCAGAACTAACAAGCTACCACCAACTGGAAGAATTCAGGAAAGGTCAAAAGGAGGGAGGAGACACTAGTCCATATGTCCTACCAACCTCCCAGAATCCTCCTTGCTGGAATCCATCTTGGCTGAGTGATGTGTGCGCCAACGAGGAAGGACTCTGAGTCAGAGTGATTGACCAGAGACAACCTGGAAACTAACCTCATAACCATAAAACCAGAGACTGCAAACCACATGGCAGAGCAATTCTCCTGGCGTCCCTACCCTGCTGCTCTTCAACCGGGTGACTCTTCTTAATAAAGTTTCTTGCTTTGTCAGCACATGTGTCTCCTCAGGCAATTCATTTCAAAGTGTTAAACAAGAGCCCACTCTTGGGCCCTTAAAAGAGTCCCCTTTCTTGCAACACATCCAGACTTTGAAATTATAATAATTATCATAATATATATTAAAAATGTTTATGTTTCTATTCAAAGTATTAATAAATAAGCATATATATCACATTTTAATATCTTGATGAATACTTTTCACTATAATCTCTTCCTTTGTAATTCTATCAACTTTATTTTTTGCATTTAAAAATATTATTCTGAGTTAGTTTCATAGGCTTTACTGGATGGCATGGGTCCATGGGTCTATGGCACCAAAAAAGGTTCAGAACTCTTGGTAGTCTATAAATGGCTCCTGATAGAGAAACTTAAGTTTATTTCACAGGATGGCCAAACCTCTTGGCCTGTGGTAAAGTCAAAGCAAGAAAATCCTAGGCTGTGGAAAATCCTAACAAATCACCAAAATGGGTCAGGAGAAATCTGAAAGGAACAATTTAAGTAGTGGTTCTTTTGCTTCTTCAACTTGCATTATGCAACTTCAGGGTTGGGCTGGATGTCAGGGAGACAGGAACACCCAGACACAATGAACAAACTCAGACTCAGATGATGCTGGAAAACAAATGACAGCCAAATGGTTATTGTCAGTTTGATGCTTAATTGGGTAGCAATTACTCAGGAACAGAAAACAACATTTGGTAATACTGCTTACATAGGAAAAACTGGCCCACATCTCACATAAATTCATGTGTCTTTGGATCATCTATTGATTTCAAAGGGAACTCCATGCTCAGATGACTTCAGTAGTATATTGATCCAAACTCAAGTGTTGGCAAAAAATAAAAATGAAAAACAACAACAATAATTTAAGCCACTGTGTCTGCCTTTTCCTAAGTAGACCATTTAGATTGTTAGGTAACACTGCTACTTGTTTACTTTGGTCTTAATGAAACCTTAAAGAACTCTCATGTAGATTCTCTGTGCAGAATCCTTTGTGGATTCTCTAGAAGTATAAGTGTGCCCATAATGTAAATTTGTCAGTAGGATACATCACACATCATGTTACCGAACCAAACTTGGGTCCTCTCTTCAGTGCACAGTTAAGCCAATCTACTGACACTGGGTTGTGGTAAAGGAAAGTGTAGCCTTTATTTCAGGGTGCTAGGCAAGAGTCCAGGACAACTAGTCTCAAAACACTCGAACTCCGATGGGTTTCAGGAAAACATTTTTAAAGGCCAGGTGAGAGAGGGGAGTCCTAGGGTATGTGATCAGTTCGGGCAAAATTCTCTGATTGGTTGATGATGGGGTAACAGGGCGGTATCACAGGGGTTAACATTATCAATTCTTACGTGCCTGTAGGGCTGGGGGCTATATGCTCATGGTCATCAAGTAGTTAATTTCTTCCATTTGGTGGGGGTTTCGGCACCTGTAAAACAACTCAGGAAATGTGCATCAGATACTATTATCTAGGTACTTCAGAGAGGAGCTAAAACAGAGGATAAGGGATAGAGGTCTGTCCTAGGAGGGCTCCATAGGGTCCTGCTTGGTTACAATCATAATGGACTGAATCACTGTCAACAAAATCAAATGCCAATGGCATCAAGCAGGAAATAGAACTGAATCCAGTTGAGTAAGACCATTAATATGGAAGGGTTGGGACTACAGTAAAGGAGAGAACATGAGCCTCATCTAAAAAGCACAGAATTATCCAAATCCTTCCCAGGGTTTCATTATCAGGAATGCTGGTTTACTGCAGCCAAATCAACCAACCTATCAAGAAAAGCTGGAAATGAGGTTTTGGTATGAAGCCACCCAGTGTTAGGGGTAACTGTCTAAGTTGCAGTTCTCTTAAAACACTCTCCGAATTAAGCAACTCTATCTAAAGTTTGACCCTTACTCCTGGGTCATAACTCTGCCTTGCAGAGGTTTCTAGATCATACAACACTCTGTCAACCAATTTGGGAAATAGGATTTGTTTCCAGCATTTCTTCCCCAACTCTTTACCCATGGTTCCGCTGAGTACAACATGATTCAAAATGATACTTTCCTCCTTTGAAGTGGCTATTGACATTGCTACTAGAAGGAAAACTATTTGGTTAAGCTAAATTCTTAAAAGTTGAACCTGCTCAGAATTTTACTTAAAAAAAAAGAGAGAGAGGAGGAGGAGAGTAAGAAGGAGGAGGAAAAGAGGAGGAGGAGAAAAAGTAAAGCCACCAGGATCACTTACTGGGAGAATACCTAGCAGTGTTCCTGAGAGGGTATGAAGTATTAGTTAATTTGGGGGATTTTGGATGGCTGATGAAATTCAGATCACTGGAATATGATTGGATAAACAAGTAAAATTTTGGAGGATCATTTGTACTAACCCAAAACTTGGAAATATGTAGGGTGAGGATTTATTTTTGCATGTGAGAAGGAAGTAAGAAGACAAAGGCCTAGCCACTGAAATAGGCCTAACCTGATTAAAATATTGGTTTAGTTCCATTTGATTCTGTTCTGAAAGTGCTTGATCAAGTAGTTGTGGTCAACTTTTTAGCTTGTAGTTTGGTTTCATGCAACTGAATCAGACCTTGAATTCATCTTCATAATCCCAGATTTTTGCCAACGGATCTCCCTCTGTCTCTGTTTCTATCTCTGTCTGTCTGTCTGTCTCTCTCTCTCATTTTTAACAAGGTCTCTTGATCTCATTATATCCTCATGGAATTGCAATGGGCTGTATTAAACATTGATAGAGAAAAGAGAGAATGCACATATTATAGAATTTTTGTTCACCTTCATCTTAACTTTGTTCAGTTCTTTTGCTCAGAATTCATTATTATTTAAAATCCAGCATGCCCCACTATGGTTAATAGATACAGACTTAAAGAAAAACTTGTATGTGCATTTCTTATTGACTAGGTCTTATCTCTGGCTGTCATTCTATCATGCTCATGGTGACCATCTGTCTGTCTTTTCAAAGTCATGCAACCAAACTCTTACCTCTCCCCCTTCTGCATTTTTCTTTCTTTCAGATGTTTTTCTTGAGTTATAGCCCTAACCTCACCAGAATCATATTCCTGCTCATATTTAAAAACATTCTCTTTCACACCCAGCTATGTCTCTGACTAATACATGAAAACCCCTTCCTTGCCTAGGAAACTGTTTATCCCTGACTCAATTTCATTTTTAATTACACTTCAAGGCTGCCTTTTAATATGATAAATTTCTTCCCAAGTGGCTTTTCTATCTATGAAAATAATGACACATGGGCTGGATAATCTCTTTTTGTCTTTCCATATCTACTGACCCTCCCTTTCTCTACCCTACTTTGTACCCCAAGAGGCTGATTTGAATGGACAGCTTAAACTAGGCTCCTTTGCCCTTTGACATCAGTTGGGTTTGGTCAATGGAAGGCCCAAGTAAGAAATCCTCAAGAGGGAGGAGAGAACACAGGTTGGTTGTGGTCATTCCCTTATCAAGGGCCTCAAGTGATGTAGGATGGTCCTCTTTATAGCTAGAGGCTTTTGCTGGGTCTCTATGACTGCTTTTTTCCTCAGTTCATTCAGGTCTCATGGTTCTAAGGATTGCTCTGCTGTTTCAAGCTCCTGGATACTTCCTCATCTCTGTAGTTTCCCTTAATCACATTTATGTACCTTCAAATTGTTAATTTATTAAGCTTCATTCACTTACCTCTATTTGAGAATGCCATGGCTTTCTTTCTTTTTTTTTTTTTTTAACATCTTTATTGGAGTATAATTGCTTTATAATGGTGTGTTAGTTTCTGCTTTATAACAGAGTGAATCAGCTATACATATACATATATCCCCATATCTCCTCCCTCTTGAGTCTCCCTCCCACTCTCCCTATCCCACCCCTTTACGTGGTCACAAAGCACCATGGCTTGTCAGGAGCCTGATGACACAGTAGGGAAACACTTTTTTTTTTTTTTTTTTTTTTTTAAACATCTTTATTGAAGTATAATTGCTTTACAATGGTGTGCTAGCTTCTGCTTTACAACAAAGTGAATCAGTTACACATATACATATGTTGCCATATCTCTTCCCTCTTGCATCTCCCTCCCTCCCACCCTCCCTATCCCACCCCTCTAGCTGGTCACAAAGCACCGAGCTGATCTCCCTGTGCTATGCGGCTGCTTCCCACTAGTTATCTATTTTACATTTGGTAGTGTATATATGTCCATGACACTCTCTCACCCTGTCACATATCACCCCTCCCCCTCCCCATATCCTCAAGTCCATTCTCTAGTAGGTCTGTGTCTTTATTCCCATCTTGCCACTAGGTTCTTCATGACCTCTTTTTTTTTTTTTTTTCCCTTAGATTCCATATATATGTGTTAGCATACTGTATTTGTTTTTCTCTTTCTGACTTACTTCACTCTGTATGACAGACTCTAACTCCATCCACCTCATTACAAACACCTCCATTTCATTTCTTTTTATGGCTGAGTAATATTCCATTGTATATATGTGCCACATCTTCTTTATCCATTCATCCGATGATGGACACTTAGGTTGCTTCCATGTCCTGGCTATTGTAAACAGAGCTGCAATGAATATTTTGGTACATGACTCTTTCTGAATTATGGTTTTCTCAGGGTATATGCCCAGTAGTGGGATTGCTGGGTCATATGGTAGTTCTATTTTTAGTTTTTTAAGGAACCTCCATACTGTTCTCCATAGTGGCTGTATCAATTTACATTCCCACCAACAGTGCAAGAGTGTTCCCTTTTCTCCACACCCTCTCCAGCATTTATTGTTTCTAGATTTTTTGATGATGGCCATTCTGACCGGTGTGAGATGATACCTCATTGTAGTTTTGATTTGCATTTCTCTAATGATTAATGATGTTGAGCATTCTTTCATGTGTCTGTTGGCAATCTGTATCTCTTCTTTGGAGAAATGTCTATTTAGGTCTTCTGCCCATTTTTGGATTGGGTTGTTTGTTTTTTTGTTATTGAGCTGCATGAGCTGCTTGTAAATCTTGGAGATTAATCCTTTGTCCGTTGCTTCATTTGCAAATATTTTCTCCCATTCTGAGGGTTGTCTTTTGGTCTTGTTTATGGTTTCCTTTGCTGTGCAAAAGCTTTTAAGTTTCATTAGGTCCCATTTGTTTATTTGTGTTTTTATTTCCATTTCTCTAGGACCTGGGTCAAAAAGGATCTTGCTGTGACTTATGTCATACAGTGTTCTGCCTATGTTTTCCTCTAAGAGTTTGATAGTGTCTGGCCTTACACTTAGGTCTTTAATCCATTTTGAGTTTCTTTTTGTGTATGGTGTTAGGGAGTGTTCTAATTTCATACTTTTACATGTACCTGTCCAATTTTCCCAGCACCACTTATTGAAGAGGCTGTCTTTTCTCCACTGTATATGCTTGCCTCCTTTATCAAAGATAAGGTGACCATATGTGCGTGGGCTTATCTCTGGGCTTTCTATCCTGTTCCATTGATCTATATTTCTGTTTTTGTGCCGGTACCAAACTGTCTTGATTACTGTAGCTTTGTAATATAGTCTGAAGTCAGGGAGCCTGATTCCTCCAGCTCCATTTTTCGTTCTCAAGATTGCTTTGGCTATTCGGGGTCTTTTGTGTTTCCATACAAATTGTGAAATTTTTTGTTCTAGTTCTGTGAAAAATGCCAGTGGTAGTTTGATAGGGATTGCATTGAATATGTAGATTGCTTTGGGTAGCAGAGTCATTTTCACAATGTTGATTCTTCCAATCCAAGAACATGGTATATCTCTCCATCTATTTGTATCATCTTTAATTTCTTTCATCAGTGTCCTATAATTTTCTGCATACAGGTCTTTTGTCTCCTTAGGTAGGTTTATTCCTAGGTATTTTATTCTTTTTGTTGCAATGGTAAACGGGAGTGTTTTCTTAATTTCACTTTCAGATTTTTCATCATTAGTATACAGGAATGCAAGAGATTTCTGTGCATTAATTTTGTATCCTGCTACTTTACCAAATTCATTGATTAGCTCTAGTAGTTTTCTGGTAGCATCTTTTGGATTCTCTATGTATAGTATCATGTCATCTGCAAACAGTGACAGCTTTACTTCTTCTTTTCCGATTTGGATTCCTTTTATTTCTTTTTCTTCTCTGATTGCTGTGGCTAACACTTCCAAAACTATGTTGAATAATAGTGGTGAGAGTGGGCAACCTTGTCTTGTTCCTGATCTTAGTGGAAATGGTTTCAGTTTTTCACCATTGAGGACAATGTTGGCTGTGGGTTTGTCATATACGGCCTTTATTATGTTGAGGAAAGTTCCCTCTATGCCTACTTTCTGCAGGACCTTTATCATAAATGGGTGTTGAATTTTGTCGAAAGCTTTCTCTGCATCTATTGAGATGATCATATGGTTTTTCTCCTTCAATTTGTTAATATGATGTATCACGTTGATTGATTTGCGTATATTGAAGAATCCTTGCATTCCTGGAATAAACCCCACTTGATCATGGTGTATGATCCTTTTAATGTGCTGTTGGATTCTGTTTGCTAGTATTTTGTTGAGGAGTTTTGCATCTATGTTCATCAGTGATATTGGCCTGTAGTTTTCTTTCTTTGTGACATCTTTGTCTGGTTTTGGTATCAGGGTGATGGTGGCCTCGTAGAATGAGTTGGGGAGTGTTCCTCCCTCTGCAATATTTTGGAAGAGTTTGAGAAGGATAGGTGTTAGCTCTTCTCTAAATGTTTGATAGAATTCGCCTGTGAAGCCATCTGGTCCTGGGCTTTTGTGTGTTGGAAGATTTTTAATCACAGTTTCAATTTCAGTGCTTGTGATTGGTCTGTTCATATTTTCTATTTCTTCCTGGTTCAGTCTCGGCAGGTTGTGCATTTCTAAGAATCTGTCCATTTCTTCCAGGTTGTCCATTTTATTAGCATAGAGTTGCTTGTAGTAATCTCTCATGATCGTTTGTATTTCTGCAGTGTCAGTGGTTACTTCTCCTTTTTCATTTCTAATTCTATTAATTTGAGTCTTCTCCTTTTTTCTCTTGATGAGTCTGGCTAATGGTTTATCAATTTTGTTTATCTTCTCAAAGAACCAGCTTTTAGTTTCATTGATTTTTGCTATTGTTTCCTTCATTTCTTTTTCATTTATTTCTGATCTGATCTTTATGATTTCTTTCCTTCTGCTAGCTTTGGGGTTTTTTTGTTCTTCTTTCTCTAATTGCTTTAGGTGCAAGGTTAGGTTGTTTATTCGAGATGTTTCCTGTTTCTTGATGTAGGCTTGTATTGCTATAAACTTCCCTCTTAGAACTGCTTTTGCTGCATCCCATAGGTTTTGGATCGTCGTGTCTCCATTGTCATTTGTTTCTAGGTATTTTTTGATTTCCCCTTTGATTTCTTCAGTGATCACTTCGTTATTAAGTAGTGTATTGTGTAGCCTCCATGTGTTTGTATTTTTTACAGATCTTTTCCTGTAATTGATATCTAGTCTCATATCGTTGTGGTCGGAAAAGATACTTGATACGATTTCAATTTTTTTAAATTTACCAAGGCTTGATTTGTGACCCAAGATATGATCTATCCTGGAGAATGTTCCATGAGCACTTGAGAAAAATGTGTATTCTGTTGTTCTTGGGTGGAATGTCCTATAAATATCAATTAAGTCCATCTTGTTTAATGTATCATTTAAAGCTTGTGTTTCCTTATTTATTTTCATTTTGGATGATCTGTCCATTGGTGAAAGTGGGGTGTTAAAGTCCCCTACTATGATTGTGTTACTGTCGATTTCCCCTTTTATGGCTGTTAGTATTTGCCTTATGTATTGAGGTGCTCCTATGTTGGGTGCATAAATATTTACAATTGTTATACCTTCCTCTTGGATCGATCCCTTGATCATTATATAGTGTCCGTCTTTGTCTCTTGTAATTGTCTTTATTTTAAAGTCTATTTTGTCTGATATGAGAATTGCTACTCCAGCTTTCTTTTGATTTCCATTTGCATGGAATATCTTTTTCCATCCCCTCACTTTCAGTCTGTATGTGTCTCTAGGTCTGAAGTGGGTCTCTTGTAGACAGCATATATATGGGTCTTGTTTTTGTATCCATTCAGGCAGTCTGTGTCTTTTGGTGGGAGCATTTAATCCATTTACATTTAAGGTAATTATCGATATGTATGTTCCTATTCCCATTTTCTTAAATGTTTTGGGTTTGTTATTGTAGGTGTTTTCCTTCTCTTGTGCTTCTTGCCTAGAGAAGTTCCTTTAGCATTTGTTGTAAAGCTGGTTTGGTGGTGCTGAACTCTCTCAGCTTTTGCTTGTCTGTAAAGGTTTTAATTTCTCCATCAAATCTGAATGAGATCCTTGCTGGGAGAGTAATCTTGGTTGTAGGTTTTTCTCCTTCATCACTTTAAGTATATCCTGCCACTCCCTTCTGGCTTGCAGCGTTTCTGCTGAAAGATCAGCTGTTAACCTTATGGGGATGCCCTTGTGTGTTATCTGTTGTTTTTCCCTTGCTGCTTTTAATATGTTTTCTTTATATTTAATTTTTGATAGTTTGATTAATATGTGTCTTGGTGTGTTTCTCCTTGGATTTATCCTGTATGGGACTCTCTGTGCTTCCAGGACTTGATTAACTATTTCCTTTCCCATATTAGGGAAGTTTTCAACTATAATCTCTTCAAATATTTTCTCAGTCCCTTTCTTTTTCTCTTCTTCTTCTGGTACCCCTATAATTCGAATGTTGGTGCGTTTAATGTTGTCCCAGAGGTCTCTGAGACTGTCCTCAGTTCTTTTCATTCTTTTTTCTTTATTCTGCTCTGCAGTAGTTATTTCCACCATTTTATCTTCCAGGTCACTTATCCGTTCTTCTGCCTCAGTTATTCTGCTATTGATCCCATCTAGAGTATTTTTAATTTCATTTATTGTGCTTGTCATCGTTTCTTGGTTCCTCTTTAGTTCTTCTACGTCCTTGTTAAATGTTTCTTGCATTTTGTCTATTCTATTTCCAAGACTTTGGATCATCCTTACTATCATTATTCTGAATTCTTTTTCAGGTAGACTACCTATTTCCTCTTCATTTGTTAGGTCTGGTGTGTTTTGACCCTGCTCCTTCATCTGCTGTGTGTTTTTCTGTCTTCTCATTTTGCTTATCTTACTGTGTTTGGGGTCTCCTTTTCACAGGCTGCAGGTTCGTAGTTCCCGTTGTTTTTGGTATCTGTCCCCAGTGGCTAAGGTTGGTTCAGTGGGTTGTGTAGGTTTCCTGGTGGAGGGAACTAGTGCCTGTGCTCTGGTGGATGAGGCTGGATGTTGTCTTTCTGGTGGGTTCGTCCACGTCTGGTGGTGTGTTTTGGGGTGTCTGTGGCCTTATTATGATTTTAGGCAGCCTCTCTGTTAATGGATGGGGCTGTGTTCCTCTCTTGCTAGTTGTTTGGCATAGGGTGTCCAGCACTGTAGCTTGCTGGTCGTTGAGTGAAGCTGGGTCTTGATGTTGAGATGGAGATCTGTGAGAGATTTTCGCCGTTTGGTATTACGTGGAGCTGGGAGGTCTCTTGTGGACCAGTGTCCTGAAGTTGGCTCTCCCACCTCAGAGGCACAGCCCTGATGCCTGGCTGGAGCACCAAGAGCCTTTCATCCACACGGCTCAGAATAAAAGGGAGAAAAAATGGAAAGAAAGAAAAAAAGAGTATAAAATAAAATAAAGCAATTATAATAAAAAATAAGAAAAAAAATTATTAAGAGTAAATTTATTAAGAAAAAATTTTTTTTTCAATTTTTAAAAATAGATTTATTAATTTTTTATACTAAAAATAAGAAAAAAATTATTTAGAAAAAATTTATTAAGAAAAAAAATTTTTTAATTTTTTAAAATAAAAAATATGAAAAAACTTATTAAAATTTTTTTTTAAAATAGAAAATAAGGAAAAAATTATTAAGAAAACATTTATTAGGGAAAAAAAAAATTTTTAAGCCAAAAAAAAAAAAAAAAACGGACGGACCTAACCCTAGGACTAACGGTGAGAGCAAAGCTATACAGACAAAATCTCACCCAGAAGCATACACATCTACACTCACAAAAAAAAGGAAAAGGGGAAAAGTTAATATATCCTGCTCCCAAAGTCCATCTCCTAAATTTGGGATGATTCGTTGTCTATTCAGGTATTCAACAGATGCAGGCACATCAAGTTGTTTGTGGAGCTTTAATCCGCTGCTTCTGAGGCTGCTGGGAGAGATTTCCCTTTCTCTTCTTTGTTCGTACAGCTCCCGGGGTTCAGCTTTGGATTTGGACCCGCCTCTGCATGTAGGTCCCCTGAGGGCGTCTGTTCCCCGCCCAGACAGAACGGGGTTAAAGGAGCAGCTGATTCGGGGGCTCTGGCTCAGTCAGGCCGGGGGGAGGGAGCGGTATGGAGGAGGCGGGGCGAGCCTGCGGCGGCAGAAGCCGGCGTGACGTTGCAGCAGCCTGAGGCGCGCCGTGCGCTCTCCCGGGGAAGTTGTCCCCGGATTACGGGAGCCTGGCCGTGGCGGGCTGCACAGGCTCCCGGGAGGGGCGGTGTGGAGAATGACCTGTGCTCGCCCACAGGCTGTTTGGTGGCGGCAGCAGCAGCCTTAGCGTCTCACGCCCGTCTCTGGGGTCCGCGCCGATAGCCGCGGCTCGCGCCCGTCTCTGGAGTCCGTCTAAGTGGCGCTCTGAATCCCCTCTCCTTGCACGCCGCGAAACAAAGAGGCAAGAAAAGGTCTCCTGCCTCTTCGGCAGCTGCAGACTTTTTCTCGTGCACCCTCCCGGCTAGTTGTGGTGCGCTAGACCCTTCAGGCTGTGTTCACGCAGCCAACCCCAGTCCTCTCCCTGGGATCCGACCGAAGCCCGCGCCTCAGCTCCCAGCCCCCGCCCGCCCCGGCGGGTGAGCAGACAAGCCTCTCGGGCTGGTGAGTGCTGCTCGGCGCCGAGCCTCTGTGCGGGAATCTCTCCGTTTTTCCCTCTGCGTCCCTGTTGCTGTGGGATCCGCGCTGATAGCCGCGGCTCGCGCCCGTCTCTGGAGCTCGTTTAGGCGGCGCTCTGAATCCCCTCTCCTTGCGCGCCGTGAAACAAAGAGGCAAGAAAAATTCTCTTGCCTCTTTGGCAGCCGCAGTCTTTTTCCCGGACTCCCTCCCGGCTAGCACCGAAGCCCGAGCCCCAGCTCCCAGGCCCCGCCCGCCCCGGCGGCTGAGCAGACAAGCCTCTCGGGCTGGTGAGTGCTGGTCGGCACCGCTCCTCTGTGCGGGAATCTCCGCTTTGCCCTCCGCACCAATGTGGCTGCGCTCTCCTCCGTGGCTCCGAAGCTTCCCCCCTCTGCTACCCGCAGTCTCTGCCCACGAAGGGGCTTCCTAGTGTGTGGAAACCTTTCCTCCTTCACAGCTCCCTCCCACTGGTGCAGGTCCCGTCCCTATTCTTTTGTCTCTGTTATTTCTTTTTTCTTTTGCCCTACCCAAGTACGTGGGGATTTTCTTGCCTTTTGGGAGGTCTGACGTCTTCTGCCAGCGTTCAGTGGGTGTTCTGTAGGAGCAGTTCCACGTGTAGATGTATTTCTCATGTATCTGTGGGGAGGAAGGTGATCTCCGCGTCTTACTCTTCCGCCATCTTGCCCCTCCCTCCGACACAGTAGGGAAACACTTTAGTGCATGATAGTATAGTATAAATAAAGAATCTAGATCTAGGTTTGAGTTTTAATTTCATCTTTTTCTTGCTGTGCAAGTTTTATTTTATCTGATATAAAGTGAGGATAAAGATTCCCACCTCAAGGAATTGTGAGTTAAAGAGAGAAAATGATGGTAGTGAGGAGTACTTTGTTTATTCTATGAAACTCTATGTGTGTTAATTTTATTCAACCAAAATCTTAGTGCTTCACAATTGCCTATTATTTATTCCAGAAAAGTGAGACTCAAAGACCTTAAATAATTTTTCCATTATTGCCACCAAAAAAAAATCCATTTCTTTAATTCCATAGTAAACTCTGTACAAATGTTTGTTATAATAATGAAATCCTGAACTAATGTCTGTCGGTGCACACAGACACACTGATTCTGTGCCTAAATGGGTTTATACAACATGTACATAGAAAAAAGGCTGGAAATGTACAAATAGCATCACCATTTCCTTAATATTACATAAGTTTAGGAATGTACTCATGTGTGTGTATGTTTTCATATGGACCCCATTTTTATAATGTTTAAATAGATTATATGATGTTCATAATTTAAAAATATCTCTGTGGTAAGTGTAATCAGTATGTAGGACTGTGAATGACAGATGATTTCAAATTGCTATGAATCAATAGATAAAACAGCAAGCAGCTCCTTGCCCTGAGCCAAAATACAGTGATGCTGTTACTTTTCAAAGTGGCTATTGTGAGAATACAGTAGAAATTGAGAGTACAGTATTGTATTGTAGTATTGAGAGTACAGTAGAAATGTTTTCACCTCAACTAGTGTCTCAAGAATTATCATAACTATTAGTCAAGACACGATTGGCTATCCCTCTCACAGTGCTGTCTTCTCAGCACATGCACCCTTTGTGAAGCACAGCCCAGTGGAAGAGACACATGAAGAAATTACTCCTTATCTTCTATATTTTGATCTGATACTGAGACATGTTTCTTTCTCTTATAGTCTATTAGCCAGAATCAGCCACATGGTCCCATGGAAAAATAAGTGGACTACAAAGTATGAGAAAGCTCTCGGATAACTGGGGAATGATTCAACATTAAATATCTCTGCTGTATCTCACTTTAAATTCTCTCAATAAATTATATTAAACATCATAAAGGAGGGTATATCACTCATATTTTATATTAAAACCAAAAGATGTGCAAAATTTCAGGGAGTTGGAAGGTGGGACTGAGGAATGATTTGGGGGTCATTACACCACTTTCTTGGTGTAGAATTTTCTCCAGCCATTACTAAAGGGATACTGTTAAATGTCTTGATTTCTCTGCATAGTATCTCTTTGAACATGACAGTTTCTATAAGTAAGGCTTCTTGGTGATTACATTTGTTCTTATTACAGGACAATGCACAGAATATTAGGATCCATTAACAGAAATCGTCTTTGAAAAATCTCCTTGTCTGTTCTCTTAATTCAAGATAGAGCACAATTAAATGATCTTAGATAGAAAATATTATTCCAATCAAGATTTTTCAGAGTGGCGATTACACACTTTCCCATAGTAATTCACCTTGAAATTGAACAAGTTGAAGATCAGCCTATTTCTCAGAGCAGCTTATGATATTTTCCTTTGGTTTTGATCTCAGAGTAAATGAACCACAGTTGATCGCTATCCTTATCTAGGATATTTTTTCATCATACAATATTTTCCTTTGGTTTTGATCTCAGAGTAAATGAACCACAGTTGCTCTCTATCCTTATCTAGGATATTTTTTCATCTTTGTTTTATTGCATTTATTTCTTATATATCATGTTACTCTGCTGCCCTCAACTTTTTCTTCCATGATAAATAGTCCTTGTTCTTTGAGTCTCTCCTTCTAGATTTAAATCTCAGGCCTTAATCATCTCTGTAGCTCTTTCTTCTAACATTCCAATTCTCCCAGTTTGCTATTTCATGGTAGAACCTAGATTTTGGGCAATGCAGCAAGAATGAGTAAGGCCTTAATATTTCCCTGTACTAGTACATCAAAGTAACCACATCTATTGCCTCCTTTTCAGATGCTAACAGAGTGCAGTGTGTAAAAACCTACATTATTCACTTAGGAAGTTAATTCTCCATACCTAGCTTTCACACTGAATTAATTGTTATTTACTTTTTTGTTTGTCTTTACTTTCTAGGCCATTTGGGACCTGGCAGCTGCATAACCTTGAGAAAGTGTGTGGAGTATTTCTGGCAGAAAGTAGAAACAGAAATCTCATGGGAAAATAAATCCTCACATGAGTGTCAGCTGAATTTCTGATGTTGAAGCAATTCAGATCATTTGGATAAGCTCTGGATGAACAGATAACGTGTTGGAGGAACATTTGAACTAAACCTGGACTCCCAAGCATGCATGGTTCATCTATCATTGGGTATCCATGAGGCTAAGTCATCCATCTATCCTAATTTCATAGAATATCTTGTTGCACCACATTCAGTTGCAGTTTTGAATGTGTACTTCAAAGTCCCTTCAAGCCATATAGTAGGGTAGGAACAAAATACACTCTGGGAAGCTGTTCAGTGGACTGTATCTTATTATAAAGCCATCTTTTCAACTGTTGTATTGTCTGTGTCAGAATTTGCTATTTCCCTTTTTCCTTGGTCCTTAGCAGAGAGTTGAGGTCACTCTGTGGGAGCTATGTAAACCATTAATTGACTTGGAAGCCAGTGCAACCGAGGGAGAATAGAAAGTTGGCATAGCATGGTTCTCAAGGCATTTAGAGCGCCTTCCTCAAGTTTTTGAGATGCATTGATCAGTATAATTCAAAAGCAAGGTGGGACTTTAAAGCTCTGCGATTAGGTGGAAATCAGACCGATTGGCAACTAAAAGTATCAGAGATGCTCAGATGGATGTCTGAGAAAACAGAAAAATGACCCAAGGCCCTGGGCTTATATATCTAGTCTGATTTAAGTGACGTTAAACAAAATTTTAGTTTCTTTTTCTGTTTCATTATTTATAAATGTGCTCCAAGGATACTGTCATTTATATCACATCACATTGAGTCACACAGGATATCAAGGGTTTGTCATCAGTTTTCTTGAAATTAATTAATTAATTATTGCAATTAATCCATTGGACAGTATGAAGGAGCCTATGAAATGTTTCTCAGAATAGGATTTTAAATGTTTATATATATATATATATATATATATATAAACATAGTATATACGCATATATAATTTTAAAAAACAAGTTTTTGAAAGACAGTTATGTAAATATAAAAAGACAAATTTGTGATAAAATAATACATGTTTCTGTATCACCACTTTGTATAATAAGGATTCAGTAGTGCATCTCATCACTATTATGACTTTAAAGTAGTGATGAATATAAACGATATTAACAGACATCTGCAACAACTGTAATGTAATAGAAAAATACCTATTGTTTCTATTGATGACTAAGCAACAGTTTCTGCCATTACTACTATGGTTTATTACTTACACTCATAATTGAAGGAAATGTTATACTTCAATTAGAATTTAGTAAATATAAAGATTTTTTTTCACCTATGTCTCCAGACCTCTTTCCATGGGCTCCAAGTTAAGAAAGAGTAGCGATTTGACTGATGGACAGCTTAGAGGCCATGAGTTTGGTTTCTTTTGCTTTCCAAATGATGAAACAAAGACCCAGAGTAAGTCTGCAGGGTCACACAACTAAGTACACAGTCGCCCTCCCTCAGTCCATTCTCAAGCCTCTCACCTTTGCATTGACATGGATAACATTTTTACCTCCACATCTACAGGGATTCTTCCTCTGTTTGGTGTCTATTTTCTCTGTTTGCTAAATGGACTCTCAGTTTCTCCTCACTGGCCTTGGGCCCCTGTAGAATTCTCTTTACATTTTTTTCTATATATTAATTCCATTGATAAATTCTTCCTAATGGATTATGAACCGTATTGGCATATTAAAGTTTTTACCAAATGGTGTAAACACTGGTTCTCAAACGTTACCATGCATCAGAATTACCTCTAAGGCTTTCTAAAGCATAGGATACTGAGTCCTACCCTCACGTGTATTAATTTCCTACTGCTGCTATAAGAAATTACCACAAATTTAGTGGCTTACAGCAACATAAATGCATTATCTTATCATTATGGAGATGAGAAGTCCAAAATAGGTCAACAGGGCTATATTGTTTCCCCCTGGCTCCTGGGAAGAATCTATTTCCTTGCTTTTTCCACCTTCTAGAGGGCACTCTGACCTTTGCTGCTCTTGTCATATTTCCTTGCACGTGACCTTTCTGCCTCCCTCTTGTTTGGACCCTTGTGATTATATTAGGACAACCCAGATATAACAGGATATATTCCCAGCTCAAGAACCTTAACTTAATCCCATCTGCAAAATCCCTTTGGCCGTGTGTGTAACATCCACAGGTTCATGGAACTAGGATGTAGGCATCTATGGGGGAAATCTAGCAAGCTCCCATGTGATGCTGGTCTGGGAACCACACACTGAGAACTACTGGTTGAGAGGAGCTAATATTACAATAGGTGCAGAGAGTTGTGTGTTTTATCACTGCTAACTGATGGACTGACCTCAAAATTGTCAAGTAATCTCTCTGAATTTTATTTCCACATCCATAAAGAGTGGGGTCAATTAATTGTCTTACCTGCCTCACTGGTTTGTAGTAAAAATTAAAGGATGTTTACTATGCCACCCAAAAGCAGAAAAGTATTACTACTAATAATAAGGAAGAATAGCCCTTCACACTCCATGGAGGATGATGAAGACATTTGGCAGAGGACAGAATTGATCTAGCCCAGAATGAAAGGCAGACACTTGCTTCCTCTTCTGTTATCACCAAATATGAGTGAAGAATAGAGGACACACTCAAGGCCCACAGCCTAACTGATGACCTCAGGCATAGTAAAAATCAACCACTGACAGAACAATAATTTTACAAAATATTGTGCATGGCTGTCTTCCTTCTGGTTCTAAGGACACTTTAGTCAGAAACACTTGGTCGAGGAACCAGACATCATTAGGCCTCTCCTAGTTACCTTAGGTCTAGAACCACATGGATTGTATGTCCGGGCAACAAAGATACCTGCATCTGTATATGGAAGCTAGAGAATTTTATTATCAGACATTAGTACAATCAAGTCACATCTAAATGTTTATGATTGTCCACACATGTGGTTTGTACTGCCTTTTCCCTCTTTCCCTACCATATTTTCCTTTGTTTATTTAAACAAAAATCCCGTCTTTATATTTTTAGAAAGTAAACTGCAAGAATTAATTATGTCATTCTTAAGTGTAAAAATACTGAATATTTGCACACATTTTTAAATTTTATCTTCCAGAAAAATCTTTCAATAACATTCAAATAATTGCTTCTTTACTCTTTGGAGAGAAAGGGACATTGTAAACTATATCCTATATGCTAAATCATTTTAGATTGAAAATAATGCAATCCTGCGCTCACTAAACATGGTGAAACAACAGCTAATATTTCTTCTTTAAAATACATGTCATCTTTGATCCAAGGGTTCAAAAACTTTGCTAAACCATAGGTCATGATAATTTTCCTTCCAGGATATTGTAAAGAATATAGAGAGATCAAGCTTTATTATACCAGTTTTCTAGAAGAGAAAGTGAAGCTATAATAGCTAAGCAAAATGGCTAGTAGTAGGGCTGGGAATAGATTCTGGTTTCATGTTTTACCATGCAAAATATCTGATCTCTGACTGGCTGGTTTTGATTTCTGCTATGCTTTCCTACTTGGGACAATTATTTTCTAATGATACCTAGTAAAAGCACTTGATGATAGAGAATATTAAAAAAGATAGTCATTAATCTCTCTGAATTCCAATTTTCTGTCTAAATAATGAAAATCTTGAAAAAGATAATATTTAAGTTGATGTGCATTTTAAAATTCATGAAGGGTCATGTCTAATTGATCACTTGTAGATCCCAAGAACCTAGATGATTTTTCTGGCATACAGGGAGTACAAAATAATATTTATTTAATTAAATTGAACCTAAGTGAATTGTTCTTTCCAAATCTAAGTTCCTTTGTCCCCAACAATTTTAAAACACTGAAGTTCTTTGATGGGTGTTATAAGCAGATTAAATCCCTGAGGCAACAGAGAGAAGAAAAATCCCAAGATGAAGCAATGTCCCTTTGACATAGAGTTGTGTAACCAAAGTGTTAAACAAATTTGTGAACCTGAGTCCCATGATGTTTTCTGAGATTTACCAACTTGTTCAAAGAACAAAACCAGAGTATTTCTAGTAAATAACCTAGAATAATAAAGTTGGGCAAAATCTCCAGAAGGAATTAAGTATGTTCCTTAAAGACTGACAATGTGTCAGTAGGTTTACAGCAATCATATTCATGGTGAAACCAGTGGGCTTTAGCCCTAGGGTCTCTGAGAGAACTCTCTTGTGTTTTCCTTTATATAGTTTGATGAAGTGAAGAAGAAAGTGGTGGTGGCTCCCTAGAGCATCTGACTTACAGAAGGAGGTAAATCTTAATGATGTTCCGATGGACTAAGTGGTTTGTTCACTGTTCATTTTCCCCACAATTCATTTCAAGTGCATAGGGAACAAGTGACTTTGGAAATGCCCTCTGAGGAGTTGGCTGGTTCTGTAGCTACTCATGACTTCCTCTCCTAATACCCCTCCCCATGGGAATAACTAAAACATGAACATGGATTAACTGGTGTAAATGTTAGTAGTGTTGATAGAATTATTTTCTCTGAGTTAGTTATTCAGAAAGTATCAAACAGAAATCTAAGGAAATAATCTATAACTCAGGTGGTGAAATCTCATAGTCTAAGCATTATTTCTGTTCAGAAATACCAGTATCCATTAGAGATAATTGATTTTTTAATTTGGAGACCCATTAGTTTTCATTACTACTGCTGTAGTTTGCCTATAACTGTTGATCATCTATAAACATTACCACTGACACAACAACAGCATAACATGCAATTTCAAGGTTTTATTTTGATTTTTTTCTCCCTTAGGTAAGGAGCATCCTGCTGCAAATCCACTGACTTTTTCTTGTCTATTTTTCTTGTAACTGCATTCTCTGGCCTGATTTCTAGCTGGTATGGTGAGCCTTTTAGGTGATATATGAGTAAAGCTTCATCTATGAAGGTGTGTGTTGTGTGCCTGTTTTGTCAAATACACAACTCAAATCTGTTATTCAGTTCCCTTTATATTGTTCCCTAACTAGTTCTGACATGTTATTTCCAAATTAATTGACAATTTGTATAAGATACCTGACCCCAAATATAGCATTCTCTTGGTAAAATGGGTGTGTAGCAGATGGATTAAAAAAAAAAATTGAACAGCTCTATTGACATATGATTACATATAAAATTCACCTACTTGGAGTGTACAATTCAATGGTTTTCAGTATATAGAGTTATGCAGGCAAACCACTTGTTGAAAAGACTTTTCTTTCTGATTTGTTTTGACACCCTTGTCAAAAATCATTTGACCATAAATATTAGGGCTTATTTCTGAGCTCTCAATTCTATTCCATTGATCTGTATATCTATCTTCATGCCACTACCACACAATTTTCATTACTGTAGCTTTGTAGTAAGTTTTGAAATCAAGAAGTGTGAGTACTTAGCAGATGATATTTTGAAAGATCTTTTTTTTCCCCTACAAGTCAGATTAATAACAATGAGATAAAATAAGGGGAAAGCTGACAGTCAACTAATTTGAAAGTAAAAGGTAAATGAAAAAGCAAATGTATGTTAGGGCTTAGATAGCTCACTTACATGAAAACAAAGCTACTTGTGGAGTCCTAGAAAAATAAAAGTTGTTCTCTGGCCTTGGTTTTGTTCTTTCCAATCCCTTGTCCTGAACAGTTATGGAAGCAGATTTCTAAACTCCATTGTTTTTTAGGTTTGCATGGGGCCACATTTTGGCCAGTCTTCATTACCACAAAATGTTGTCCCAAAGTGCACATTTTACAAATATACTCATTAATTTTGTGACTTTCTAACTTAGACCAGCTGTCCTATAAACTTTTTCTTAATTACCCACAAATGAAAAAGTCATTTTAGCATTTTGATATGTGGTCATCAAACCAAAGAGAAAATAATTTTCCTGTTGTATCTACTTCCCCACATAGATGATCTGCTACTTTGGATATATTATGATGCAAATATTGGAGAAAAGTGGTTCATATATCTTTTTGCTTAGCACCACTATCATAATAAGTTTTAGTGAAAGGAACAATACATATGGATGGTATGTAAAATATAACCTAACTCTAGATATCCTAAAAATGATTTTGCTCAATGATTTGTCCTTAAGGTGTCTCATCCACATATTATTATTACACAATACCTCATGTCTTTGTTCTTAGGTTTGCATTAGGAATTCATACATCTTTTGTGACAAGAGTTGTGTATTATCTGATGGCACAAAGTGTGCCTGTCATTGTCATTGGAACATGAAGACACCATTTGTGTGACAGTTGACATTAAGCCCAAGGTGCTTTTTTTAATTTTATCATCCAGATGCCATAAAATAATTAGCAGAAGCTGGTAATCTGCTTTGAAAGATATATTCCCGGCATTTCTATGGAAACAAAAAGATTGTCAGTGGAAAGCCTTTAGTCATGAATAAACTTAATAAGTCATGGATTCTGCATTAGTGTTTGAAAGGTTTAAAAACTGTTCTGCTTTTTGGACTTGTAGATGCAATATGTGGACAGGTTTCTAAATAGAGGAATGAGAGCCCTTTCACAAATATGTATCCTTAGAACCACAGTTGACATGTTTCTCCATACTACTGAGCACTAGGTCTGTGTTCTTGAAATATCCATTGATTGAGAATAATTAGCATCAAGAAAGTTAAATCTTAATATAATGTGGTATGTCAGTTATATCTCAATAAAAACAGAAAGCAAGAAATCTACATCTTTGGTAAGTATTGTTGAGTTTTGCAGGACACAATTCTGTCAAATAATCAACATTATATTCTAATTAAAAATTAGGGTATAAATTATTACTTATATATTCCCTGATGACACTTTCACCTAAGGATTTTCTATTTCTTTGTTTTGTTTTAATAGTGTATATTAAGTTAGAACATTTTTCAACCCAAATAAGTAACTTAAGCAATTGAGTGTGAGGTATAAAAGGCCTTAATGACAAAAGTAACATTTTTCCTTGTCCCATGCATCAGTGTAGTTTTGCTCTCCATTTATTCAAATTTTCTTTTATAATGTTTAAATGAGAATTTTAAATGTTTATTTATTTTGATTTTGTAAAATCTTTCTTAGGCTTATTCTAGATACCCTGGGATTTTGTTGTTGTGAATGGGATTTTTTTCCATTAAATTTTCCAGCTGGTTATTGCTGACATAGACCTTGTACTCAAAGAGCAGTCCAGGGCCCAGAAACATTGGCATTACCTGGGAGATTGTTAGAAATTCTGCATCTCTGGTATCATTCCATACTTAGTCAATCAGAATTTGTCTTTCAACAAGATTCTCAGATGAGTCACATGGACATGAAAGTTGAGAAACATCAGTACAGAGAAAGTTGAGTTTGAGGACCCATTATCTTTATTCTCTTAGAGAAAAACACCTTCAGTGGCAAAATGGGGACAGTGGGCCAATTGTCCCATAGCACTTTCCCTTCTGTTCCTAGTCCCTGATATCTTAGATCTATTCTTGAACCCCCTCTATAAGCTTTTTCTGGGAAACTCAATTTTTAAATTATTGAATTGTAGATTTTTTAGTCCTATGAGATTTTGCTTTTAATCTAGTTTTAACTGCATTATATATTACAATTTTTTTCAATGTCTTAAATATTTCAGGGTCTCTATTTCTCAGGCCTTTAATTTATGCTTTTTTCCTATAATATTGTGGCATTTGGGAAAGAAGGAATATTATACAGGAGGGCTCAGAAGTCATATGGAATCAGAAGTCTTCTAAATAAACTTTTTTTTTAAAATATGGTAAACAATGCAAGGGAATAATGCTCTCTTTTAACTCCTAAAGTAAAAATTTTAGAATTATACATTTTACCCTGTCAACTCACATATAAATACATAAATTGGTCAAAGTGTCAGCTACATTGAATTTACACTGAAGTTCTCTTTAAAAAACAGCAACATATTTAGGCAAAGAAGTTTTGAATTAAAAGGTTCTTAGATTTTAACTGTAGATTCCAAATTATGTCAGTAAATTAAATCTTGATTTTGTTTCTGGCAGACCCAGCTAAGTTAGCCATGAGACTCTGTTGGACATTTCATCTAATAGCATAGTGGTGATAATGATGCTAATTTTTTATATGATTTGAATGATATGGTCTAGCTAGAATTCATACTCTTTTGTCCAGACATTCCTGGGGTTTATTTATTGATCACTTATTGTTTGTAAATTCTTATTCTGAGTAAAATTTATGAATCAGTGCTACCTCTTATAGGTTTTGATCATGGTATTGGAAATGATTGTTGGATGTATTATGTTATTTGTTATAATATTAAAACAATTAATCTTATAAATTAGAGTAGTTATCTTTCTAATAAAGTTACCAAATCCCTAGCTGTAGGATATACTTTATTTGCCTTTTTAAGAGGGGTGCAGTTTGAAATTGTCTGGAAATTACTTGAACATTAAGTATGATGAAGGGCATGTATTATACTTGTAAATAGCAACCTCAGGAAATGGCTACAAACTGTTCTAGAAAAGTGCTTCTGCTTCTCAATCTTAAATGTGCCTACCGATCACCTAGGGATCTTGTTAAAGTGCAGATCCTTATTCTCTATTTCTAAGTTGCAGCCTGAGATTTTGTGTTTCAAAAAATTCCCAGGTGATTACCAGTACAGCTGGTACACAGACCACACTTTGAGTAGGAAAGCTAAAGAGCAGTAGTTCTGAAAGTGGGGTCACCAGAAAAAAATATGTGCTTTATTTAGCTCTGGAGTGATTCTGATGCAACTAAGTTTGATGACCTCTGCTCTAGACAGTAGAAGCCTTTATGTCCTCAGTACCCCAATCCAAATGTTCACAGTTCATTAAAGGTGAAAAAAACAAAAAAACAAAAAAAAAACAAAGACTTTAGGTCTAATGTCAATATTCTCCTGAAATAGTTGTTTTGCAGGGCAAGGAAAAAGTTGGTTTTCCTCATTGAAGAGCCTCTTCTTGAAACGACTTTAACCCCATCATAGAGCAGGGTATTAGTCACCTCACCTCATGGCATATGGGTATAGATATATAGACATATAAAGATTGGGACTGCCTTATGGTAGCATGATATTTCCCACTGTGAAGATAGTACCCTTACTTCTTAAGGTTAAACTGCTTTGGAGCACAAAATTAAGATTACACAAGATACACATTTGATGTTAGAGGGTGTATCTCAATGGAAGAAAATAAAAAGTAAATTTATCAATATGATATATATATTTATAAATACCATATATATAACATGTTATAAATATATCATAAAATATAATATATAAAAGGTCTGGTGCATTAGTTTTGCTTTTTTATGAGCAATCCGCTGAGGGTTTCTTTTTCCTCAAAAGCCTTGGTGAAAAATTGCAATATTGGCAAAATTTTCTGAAAAAATATTTGGAGGCAGTTTACTTAGACTACAGTCCAAAAACAACAGAGAGATGGGTTTGAGCAAGGCCCAAATGCAGGTAACTACCTCAATTAACCCATTGTCCCATCTCCAAGGCTACTGAAAGAGGAGAGGGCTACTCAGGAAAGGGGCCCAGCTCACTCCTGCACATTCATTTTAATAAAGTTCACAGAAAGGTGAGGAGCCTTAGAATCATCAGTAGAGTTGGGGGAGAGACAAAGAGATGCAAATGAGTCCAAAGCCTGTACCCAGGCACCCCAGGTTCAAAGTCTTTAGAACTTTGGAGTTTTGAGGACTGCTTTTCAAACAGGGAAAAGCCATGGATTCACCCAGAGGCAGTAGGCAACCTCTTATGGACAATTTGTCCAGTTTCTATGAGAAATACAGATGTACCAGATAATGACTTGGACACGAGTAGACCCATTTCTAGTTTTGTAGCTTGTTTGATCATAAAATATTCTTCCCTCAACCATTAGCCACAGTCAGTCAAAGCAATTTCCAACATGACCTCTTCATCTTAACTATGCTTTTCCAGTTAGCCTAATATAAAGTGGATGGGTCACAGGTCCAGAAAAACCCTGGAGGTTTTCCATTTTTGAGCCATAAAAGTGAGTTAACTTCTCCTTTGCTTCTACTCAAAATAGGCTTTTCTCTTCCTCTATTAGGATCCATCCTCCAACAACCAATGTGTATTTCGTGGAATCTTAAATGTGTCCTTCAAAGCAATTTAACCTTAAGAAGTAAGGGTCCTATCTTCAGAGTGGAAGGTGGTCTGCTACAATAAGACATAAGTCCCAATCTTCGGAGACAAGAGAAGTAAATCAAACAAATGGCAAAAATTCTGATTCAAAGAAGTGAAATAATCCTCATAATAAATCATATTTTCCAAAGATCAGGAAAAACAAAAACAAAAACAAAAACGTTTCCATGTCACACACTCTTACAGTGTGACTTTGACACTCCTCCCACTGAGAGATGGGATTCTGTGTTCTCTCTCCTTGAATGTGGGTGGCTTGTGACACAGGGCAAAGGGAAGCCACATGACTTCCAATGCTAGTTCATGAGGAGCAACATGACTTCTGCCTGGTGCTTTTTGGACACATGTTCTTGGAACACAACCGCCATGCTCTGAGAAAGCCCAAGCAGCCACATGAAGAGTGTAAGTGCACATGCTGATAACCCCAGCAGAGAGCTCACCACAGTTTTCAGCCACCAGACAAGAGAATAACTAAGCCTTCTGATTATTAAGCCTCTAGCCAGCAAGTCACTCCCAGCATTTGAAGATTCCCAGTTGAGGTCCCGGACATCACAGAGCAGAAACATAATACCACAGTGCAAATTCTTGACTCACAGAATCCATGGGCATAATGATATGGTTATTGTTTTATACCGAGTGGTCTGTTATGTGGCAATACTAGCTGGAAGAGTCCTTTTCTATAAAGCACACCCCTATACAGACAAAAAGTATTTACAGGGAGATCGTTGACCTTTACCATGTAGAAGGTTTTCTTTTTCCTCACCACATTTCCTACACTTTCGTAAAAGAAAGCTACTTCAAAAATTATATGTTGCATCATTTATTTGACTCATTAGTTGTATGGTCTGATCAGATAATACAGTGATAGCAGTCAGTCAGTGGCCCCAAAAGTCTGTTTGAGGACCCTAAATCTTAGGATTTATCTCATCTCCAACATGGTTTAACCCTCAGTCATACTGATGATAACCTACCCAGTGCAGAGGCGTGAATGCATTTACAAAGCAAGATATTCCAGATTCCCTGCAGGACCAGATTCTCTCTCTGAATGCAGGTTGCATTGCAAGGCATGGGCCTTGGCTAAGGGGTAGGCTTAGCTCTTATAGAATTCAGTGTCTTCATGGCCTGTTTTCCCTCCCAGTCTTTATCCAGGATGACGACTGCCAAATAGGCCATCAGGATTTGTTCAATGCCTTATGTCCACATGTTATAGTCAGACCTAAGTTGTCATGTGATTGGAAGGAGATGTTATAAAACATAGATTTTGTGTTTACATTTAGCTCCATATAGACCAGCATGGAGATTTCCCTGGCACGACTTGTTCTTTCACATCTGTGGAGCAGCAGTGCACTGATTGTCTCTTCCCTGGAGATTGAGACTGGTGAAGATGTTTGGATAAAAATCAAAAGACTATTTTGGATAACTTAGACTTGAATAATGTATAGGGGTATCCTCTCTGTGCTAACACAATCATCGAAGAAGAAGATGCAGTAGGATACAGAGAAATTTAGAAATGTGTTTGTGGGAAACAATGGTAATGGTTTTTAGAAGTAATCACTGCTAAATACCCTTTACTCACAGGACATTTGGGTGGTTCTGGCTAATGTTAGAGGGGAGTGGTTCTCATAAAAACACCAGGAGAAATTGTAAGGAAGAACATGTATAAGGAAAAGAGGAAAATCAGAGAATTTATAAGTAAGACATATAGTCATAGTAACTAACGCATTGAAGGAATCTGGGAGTATAATGGGAGAGGATTTGCCACATCTGGACCCATCCAAGGGTGGTGCTAAGACTTTCTTTTCCACATAAGTACAGATTCAGCTCTTCTTTTCACTAAGAGCCCCATCCTCTGTTTTCAGGTACTTACAAATACCTGGGCTCTTAAAAACAGTGGGCTTCAGGAGGTTGCTTGCATGGGATTCAGCAAAATTTCAGAACAGGGTGAAGTACTTTTGCTAAAAGAATCATAGGGTAGCAGTTGGCAACTTTTGATTGACCCTAATCCCCAGGGACCTGTCTTCACTGGCTGGATGAAGTCAATTCTCATTTGATTGGCCGTGGGATTATCTGTAAGCATTGGCTGCATTTCTGGCTTTCCAGAGCTAGCCAGAAGAAAGACTTCATCTAGAAGTTGATTTACCAAACTCTCTTGTTGTCTTTGGGTCATTCCCCCATCTCCTTGGTCACTGGTTCCACAGACCAGCAGGACTAGCATCTGGCTGGGAATTAGAAATGCAAATTCTTTTTTTTTTAACTGAAGTACAGTTGATTTACAATGTTATGTTAATTACTGCTGTACAGAAAAGTGATTCAGTTAAATATATACATACACTTTTTAATATTCTTTTCCATTATGGTTTATCATAGGATATTGAATATATTATAGTTCTCTGTGCTATACGGTAGGACCTTGTTGTTTATCCATTCTATATATAAAACCTTACATCTGCTAATCCCAACCTCCCATTCCATCCCTCCCCCAACTCCCTTCCCCTCAGCAACCACCAGTCTATTCTGTATGTCTGTGATTCTGTTTCTGTTTCATAGAAATTTTCATTTGTGTCATATTTTAGATTCCACATATAAGCAATATCATATGGTATTTGTCTGTTTCTGACTTACTTCACTTAGTATGATCATCTCTAGTTGCATCCTTGTTGTTGCAAATGGCATTATTTTGTTCTTTTTATGGCTGAGTAGTATTCCTTTGTATATATGCACCACATCTTCTTTATCCATTCATCTGTCTATGAACATTTAGGTTGTTTCCATGACTTGGCTATTGTGAATAGTTGCTATGAATATAAGGGTGCATGTATCTTTTTAAATTATAGTTTTGTCCTGATATATGCTTATGAGTGGAATTGCTGGATCGTATGGTAGTTCCATTTTTAGTTTTTTGAGGAACCTCCATTTTGCTTTCCACAATGGCTGCACCAATTTACATTCCCACCAACACTGTAGGAGCGTTCCCTTTTCTCCACACCTTCTCCAGCATTTGTTATTTGTAAACTTTTAAATGATGGCCATTCTGACTGGTGTGAGATGGTACCTCATTGTAGTTTTGATTTGCATAGAAATGCAAATTCTTGAGCCTTACCTGAGATTTACCTCAAAAACCCTAGGGATAGGGCCCAAGCTATTTATGTTTTAGCAAGTCATCCAAGCAATTCTAGCCCATGCTAAAGTACCAGTACTATGCATGACCTTTCACCAGCCCAGGTAACTCATTGACTGGGTTTGAGGGAAAGGATAAGAGCAGGTTCATCAGCTTCTCCTTCTCTGTATCTTCCATACTCAGTCCTGTCAGGGCCTATTTGGAAGCTTAGGAGCCCAGATTGGACGTCAAAAACAATTGAGTCTTTCTCTTTGTTCTATTTTTTAATAATCCTAATTTCCTTTGAGATAGTGTGGATTCATCTGACTAAGGAGGGGAGAGGGTTAATAAAGAGGGAGTGTAGAAAAGAAAAAAAAAAACTTTTAGATATGACCTCACCATGTGATGAGATGATACTAGATTATGTAGTCCATCATAATTTAACATTTTTATTTTTAGCAGCTATATCATGTAGGGGGAAAATATACCTTTATATAGACAAAAATCAATAAAGTAAATTTTGCTATGGCTTGTGCTTAGTCTGTGTAAGAGATATTAACAATTAAGATGATATTAGAGATTCCCTTTTATTTTTATTAGAAGTTATATTCTTGGTCTAGAAATGGTAAACCATTTGTCTGAGTGCTTCTATATATCTAGAATATATAAGACTATAAGAAGTGACTCTAAGAATGATCAACCTGTGGTACTTCAACATCTCAGAGCATCACAACTATTTCAGCATCCAAATAGCAAGCAATAACTATTAAAAGTACAATAATCAGAATTTGCACTTGTAGTTTAAGTTGCCACCTCCTTTTAGAGATAGGTCAATGCTTCCTCAAAAGTTGACACACTGACTTTTGGTTCAAAATGTTTATTTTATATTTTTATCATACAGGAAAAAAAAAAAAAACAAGCTCTATGCTGTGTGTGTGTACAATATTCTTTTCTCAGTCATCTTTGTCTTTCCCTTTTCCTTCAAACATGTTTATGTTGCCTCCACTCTTTTAAATTAAATTGAATGAGATAAAATATTTCTCTCCTGAATCCTGTTCTGAGACTTCTACTCTCTCTGCATCTTCATTGAAAAATGGTAATGTGAGTTATTTTAAGTTTGGTGGAAACCTATTATGTGGAAATAGTGTCATAATTATTTTGGTTCTAAATAATATTCCATTAATTAACATTGCAGATTTAAAAACCACATTATTTTTAAAATGTCAAGTTCAACTTAGAAAGCTTATTTTTTAATTCAATAAAGCTTTTTTTTGTGAAAAATTCAATCCCTGCACTTGTTAATTTACAAATATTAAATTAACTAAAGTTTACCATAGTAAATATTCATAATGATTAGCCTCATTTAATTAAATGCCCTTAAACATTTTAAACTACAATCAGTCCTCAATTAAATGTATTTAATTTAATTAAGTACTTCTTAATGCATGTCAGGACAAACTTGCCTACTTAAAGCAAAATCCCTCTAAGTTCTGAAGCAGCTCTTTGAAATCTATGCGCTCACTCGGTAAATTAAGCTCTTTTGAGCATTCTATTATTGTTTATAAACAATTACATTGTATTACATCTTTAAATGAAAATCATAATCCTAACAGCAATTATTCATTTCAAGTTGAAATCATAAATTTAATCTGCCAGGTGCTCTAATATTCTGTATTCTCTTAAAATTGCAAACCCCTTATGACAAACACCTAGGTCACCCCTAAATGTACCAAGAAAAATTTTAATATAAGGATCTGATTAATTTCATCATCTCATTATTTAATTTTAAACAATCCAGGTGATTGTAAAGTGATTTACTCAAATAATTAAGGGGCATAATTTTACCACCTCTGAGTTTGCTGAGTAAAATATTGGGATGATGAGACAAAGGCTAATTGATAAGAGATTCCAGACCAGGAAACAGGACCCAGGAATTACACAACTTTCAACATGAATCAGTGGGAGCCACAGTTAAACACACTGTTCCCTTTCTTCTGGTTAATTTCCTTTTGCTAAAAGGAACATGGTCCCAGGTTCAATGTGCTTCTTCTGGAATTGTATTTGTCTCTCTCATGACTTGGACATCTTATTCAATTTATTCAATTTTTTATTGCCCAGATTGCTGCTAATTACCTTTACAACTGCTCTCTTCATTGTCTAATTTGATTCGGCCTTATATCTCACTTTTCTGGACCTTGATGTAATTCCTTTGTCATTTTTTTTTTACTATGCAATTCACTTGTTTAAAATCTTTAAGAATTTCTCTGTCTACAAAAGGAAGCATTAATTTATTAGAGGTGCAAATAATGCCTTTTTATAACCACATTCCCCAACATTGTGCTAGAGTTTTCTAGCTCCCTTAGAACACCCCATGCTGGGCTCAATACAATTGCCATGTAATCACGTGTTAACTTGACTTTGGTCTTGCTGCTTTTCCTGCCTTGAAGAACCTACCTCCATTCTCTTTAGCTCATTTGACAAACGATATAATAATCAATTCTTCTGTGAAGTCTCGCTTTCTTAACTTTATTGCTCAGAAAAAAATTCATTGCATTCTCTTCTGACTCCACACAACTTGGATTTTTCTTTGTACTTATGGCATTGCTGCATTGTATCCAAATTGGCTCTGACTTTAATTTTAAAAGGCTCACTTTATCTTAATAATTTCTGCATATTCCACTGTAAGTGTTAATAAATATTAGTTGAGTGAAAAGGAAAAGTATATTAGTTTTAATTATTCTGTGATACATGATGAATAACTTTAAGAAGAAATGTAGTTTGTCTTTCACAAATAGTAGATGAGAAGAACTTTGAGAAGAAAAGTAGAAAATGAAAATTAAAGCAAATCAGGTCACTTTTTACATAATGGAAAAGATTTACTTCAAATATATCAATTATGGAAAGGAATATTGTCAACAGATTGAAATTACGTTAAGACTTGGAAATATTAATTGGCCATAAAGGTAAAGCTTCTCATCTGTTTTTTATTCAGGTACAGTAATGCCTAGATAGAGGTTCCAGGATAACCTACAAACAATTTTAAAAGAGCAAGCAAAAGTAACTATCAGAAGTTGAAAGAGAGAGGCTATGACTTACAGTGTAAATGAGACCATGATCCTTTACTGGGGAGAGACTACAGCTAAAGTGTATAGTAGATAAACCAAGAAAAGGTAGCATAGTTAAAGTTTTCTTAAGTGAGTTTCTTGTTGGATTGACTCATCAATTTGTTGGATAAATGTTCTATCATTTCCCACTATTAACTGGGTCCCACCAGTTGGAATCTGTCTTACAAAAAACCTGTAAGTTTTGTTCCCAAACCCAATTAATACCAGTTGCACTTGTTACTGCAACTCTGTGATTGAATTAAATATTACCTAATCTGAGAAATAAATGAAGGGAGAGATACTGCTTCTTTGTAGAATTAATTTAGATACTTTGGAAAAATTCCATGAATATAAGATTGTTAAAATGATATTAATGAAGTGATGATAGGTAAAACAACTATGCAAAAACTGGGGAAATTGTTTAGGTATAGAAGGATTCAGTACTTCCATCAGTTTGCAGGTATCTAAATTCTTAATCTACTTTTCAGAAAACAAATCTGGATACTAAAGAAATTGCATTCTGGTATGACTTATGAAGGAAAAGTAAAACAGAATTCCAACTGTGGACACATATTCCAAAAGCAATGATATCATCCTGATAACTTACATGAAAAATTCTCACCGTAAGGGCATTAAGAGGTTTACATTTTAATGGAACCTGTGACAGATCTATTTTAAAAGGATTGTTTTCTTTTTTGTGATGTAAACAACAGCCTGATAATACAGCTGTGGGTTTTGAATAATAGATTTTCTTAATGCAAAGGCCACTGTATAAACTTCCTGTGTGGTCCTGTGTATCTACTATAGAACTTCAAAATCCTCCTGACAGGCATGGTGGGTTTTCATGTGTTTGACGCTGCCTATTTCCATAACTTAATTTCCCACCATTCCCACATGGACACCCTATGAAGTCAAACTGATTACTCCTTCACAGGAGAAATTTCTCTGTTTCCTTGCCTGCTCTTGTTGTATGTGCTGTTTGGTCTTCTTGGAAAAAGTTTCTCTCCAACTTTCTGCCTAGTAAATTCTACTCTTGTTTCAGTTTCAGCATGACTTTTTATCACTTCCTTGGTGCCATGCCAGCTCCTCTGCCTATGCACATACATACTCTATATTTGTGCCACATCGAATTAAAGGCTTCCTTCTGTGTGCTTTTAGAGAACTCTGTAAATATTTCTGTTTTAGCATTTACCCTTGCTTGGTGCTATGGACTGAATGTTTGTGCCCCCCTCCAAATTCATAGGCTGAAATCTAATCTCTAATATGATGATATTTGGAGATGGGGGTCTCTGGGAGGTAATTATGTCATGAGCATGAAGCCCTCACAATGGGATTTGTGCCCTTATAAGAAGAGACATTAGAGATTGTGCTTCCTCTCTCTCCATTCTCTGCTGTGAAAGGATACAAAGAGAAGACAGCCATCTGCAAACCCAGAAGGGGGCTCTCACCAGACTGGATTTGCCAGCACCTTGATCTTGAACTTCCCAGCCTCCAGAACTACAGGAAATAAATGTTTGTTGTTTAACCACCCATTCTATGTTAATTTGTTATAGCAGCCCCAACTGACTAAGACACTTGGTAACTGAATTTTACTTGTGTTAAAAACCAAGACAACAGGTTCAAAATGGAGTCACTTATGCTAAGCCCCATGTCACTAAACCAAGATTTAATTTCAGTTTCCATTCTCCCAGAAATACAGTCTTAAACCAGTCAATCAGGAATCATCTGATCAGCACTAGTGAGGTGATCTGCCTGAAAGACCCCTACCATCCCCTAAAGGAAATTGACCTTGCCAGGACCAATCCACAGTTTGGATCCACTTTTTTTAATACTTCCTTGTTCCCACTCCTTTCTGCCTATAAGGTCTTTCATTTTCTACAGCTCCTGGAACTCCTTTGTTTCTGCTAGGTTGGATGAGGCCTGATTCATGAATCACTGAATAAAGCCAATAAGATCTTTAAAATTTACTCTGTTGAACTTTGTTTTTCAACACTTGATTACCTCTCAACTATACTCTGAGTTGCCAGACACCAAAAATTTTGTGTTACTCAATTATTTTACCTGTAACTCCCTTAGTAGTGCCTGGTATTTAACAGTTCTGCTGCGGTTGTTTTTATGTTTGATTGTCTTTGGAAAACAACACCAAGATTAGGTGACCATGTCAAACATTTCAAATTTTCTTTAATTCTTGCATTTCACCTGGCAAAAATGAATAATATTCTCAAGAGTTTATTTTTAAGATAGTTTTCCATATTTACTAACTTTTTATTGCTCAGAAGTACCTGATAAATCTAAAATACATCCCAATTGAGAAAAACTAAATACTTAAACTCCATTAGTCATCAGAAAATAAAATTAAAACCACAATGAGATGCCACTACAAATCCACCACAATAGCTAAAATAAAAATAGAAAATAAAAAACTCCAAGTTTTGGCTAGAATGTAGAGGAATCAGAACTTTCATATACAGCTGCTAGAAGTACAAATTGGCACAGTTACATTTGAAAACCGTCTGGCTGTTACTAACACTGAACATCTGCATGCCCAATGGTGGAAGTAGCAATAGCACTCCTAAGAATACACACCACAGAAACATGTACACGTGCTTAGTAAAAGACATGTATTAGAATAACTGCTCTTCATAATAGCCCAAACCTGAACAATACCCAAATTCAACAACCATGTAATGGATAAATAAATTATGAGCATTCAAGCAATGAAATATTACACTACATTGAGAATAAATGATCTACTACTATGCACAGCAATATGAGTGAATCTCACAAACATGACATTGTCTGAAAGAGTGTGTGTTGTATTTTTCCATTCATATAAAGTACAAAAACTGACAGAACTAATTTAAGCTGCTAGGAGTCAGGATAATGATTGAACTTTGGTCAAGCATAGTGTCAGATGGAGGCACAAAGAGGAGTTCTAGGGGCTGGTAATGTTTTGTTTTTTGCTGCAGATGCTGGTTCTGTTTGTTAAAAAAAAGAAATCATCAAACTCATATATATCCTTTACTGTATGTACAATTAAAAACGAAAAGTGTACCTATGGAGTGATACACACTCACAGGTCCAGAGCCTGGTTTAACATCATATATATCTGTGGTTCTTAGTATTATACAAATTGAACAACATACTTCTTTTTCTTTTTTTCCTTTTTTCAAAGTCGATTTTTTTTTCTTCTTTTCTTTCTTTTTTTTTTAACATCTTTATTGGAGTATAATTGCTTTACAATTGTTAGTTTCTGTTGTATAAGAAAGTGAATCAGCTATACATCTTATTTTTATTTTTTAAAGCTCACTAATTGAGCACCCACACCAAGGACTTGGCAGTTTGAAATCTTTTATTTAATAATAGCTACAAAACACTAAGAGCTTCCTCTATGTAAGGGCCACTTCAGGGTCAGTAAGGTTAAACCAAAGGATACAGAGCCTTGAATGGCAGGCCCAGTATCCACACCCAGATCTGATTCCAAAGGCCATACCATATAAAACACCTTCTACAGGTCACCTACATTTATTGACTAGAAGGAACTATTTTCCCATGTTTATTAATCAAGGGTATTTAATTTTGCAACATCTGGAGATGACCAATATTACTATATAAATTGATATCTCCAATTTGCCTCTGATAAAATTTACAGCACATCCTTTTCCTCCTTATCACTATCTGCATAGAACCCCAAGTATCCAGCCATCTAGGTGGGAAATCATAATTTCTGGAATTATGCTACAAACAACCTGAGGATCTCAGTGCTCCCAAATTAACAAGTTTAAGTCTCACTCACAGGCCATATGAGCTCTGGGTCTTTCATTTCTCATTATTTTGGACCTAGATAGAATGATCCGCTTCTATTTGGGGCATTGTTGTGCTCATGGCCCAGGGAACGGGTAACAGACACACAATGGCTCTTCACCCCTGCTTGGAAGTGGCGTCATCATTCCTGCCTACATTTCATTGTTCTCAGCAAGTCATATTGCCTCACCTGACCTTGGTGGGATGGGAGTTTTAATCTCCCCATAGGAAAGGGCACCTCAAAATAATTGGCCTAAAGCAGATATTAGCATCTGCTGCCAGATAAGGGAGTAAAATCCTCTTACAGGGAAGGACAGCATCTGAGAACAACACCACAGGCTACAGCAAGCATTTTAAGTGTTATTTAAATTCCTCTATATGAATAAAATAATTTATTATCTATTAACCAATGAAGAGACAACTGTATTATTTTGTACTTTATTGTTGTTACAAACAGTGCTTACAAATGTTTCCTTAAAGCCATTTGCAAGAGTTTCTCTAACACACACACCTGGAAATGAATTTTCTGGGTAGTAGTTTCATAGGCATCTTCCACTTCACTAGATCTTTTGCCAAAGTTTCCTCTAAAAAGTACAAATTTACTCTCTCACCAGCAACACACAGGAGTTTCAGATTCTCCGCATACTGTTACCCTATGCAGTAATGTAACACTCCACAGGTCGTGATCAGGTGTCTTTGCAGACATGACAGAATGGTAAATCTGAGTGACAGTAAAATGGATATTCATTATACTTGTTTTTGTATTTTCTGTATAATTAAAACATTTCTTAATTCTTAGTTAATTAAATTAATATTTCATGACATTTTTTAAATGAAAGGAAAATGAAGAGAAGATCTATAGAGGCAGACTGTTGTGAAGAATCCCCAAGTCTATTGTCATTACCTTCTAAAAGAGTATAGATATAGATATAGAATTTATATAGAGAGTGATATAGAAGTTTTCTTCTGAATTTTTACACATAGCCTTCGATTATTTCCTCCTCTAACCACTAAGTATTTCTACAAGTACAAATATATGATGAAAAACATTTTCTCTGCTGACTTTCAAATACTACTGGATAGAAAAGATATTGTTAATTGCCTTCTACCCCATGTTCTTTGCCCTCTGGAGCTCCTTCAGATCATAAACAATTCCCACATGTGCCAGTGTTTTCCTTTCAATACTTGCATCTCTGTCTGCCTGAATGCTGCCTCTGGTTCTGGGAGGATGCCTGACTCACAAGTGGAAACAGGAAGTGCCAGGATGCTAATGTCCCCGAGAGCCACCCCTCAACTAACAAGGGGTGAGGTTCCCTGAACTTTGCAAGGACTGAGTTCTCCTGAGTGTCTCTTGGAGGATCCTCAGGGGGACTGAGCCACAGTTGTCCCCATGGTAACCTGCCCATGAACACACCCTTTATTGGTCTCCCTCTCTACCTGCCTCAATCTTCCCCTCACCTTGCCATGGTTTCCGTGGATCACTCTCAAATAAAACACTTGTCTATGAATGCTTGTCTCAGTCCTGTTTTGGGGGTGTTTGGGAGGAAAAAGTCTTTTTCTCTGATTTGCGACATAAATTGGATGAACAAAAGATAGATTAGCAAGAGAAAAATAAAGAGAAGTTTATTAACACATGCATGGCACATACACATGGGAGAATTCAGCGGTGAGGAACTCAAAGGAGTGGTTAGAACTTGAGCTTATATGTCATCTTAGCAAAGAACAATAAATTTGTGGAGAACTGATAAGACAATGGAAAAGGACTTTGAGATTTTAGGTGTGGAAAACTGCAGGAAGGTAAAGATGATGCAAGATAAGTAAACATCACCTCCTGGGACATGCCCGAGTCCCTGGGACAGGCTGCAAATTGAGGGTCCTTGGCTTCACGCAGGAAAGAATTCAAGAATGAGTCCAAGTAGAGTGAAAGCAGGTTTACTCAGGGAGATACACACCCCATAGACAGAATGTGGTCCATCTTAGAAGGCCCTGGAGTGCGGGGTTGTTATTGTTTATGGGCTGGGTAATTTCATACGCTAACGAGTGGGAGGAATATTATTGTTGAGGGGTAGGGATTTCTAGGAGTTGGGCCACTGTACACTTTTGGCCTTTTATGGTCAGCTGTGGAACTGTCATGGTGCGAGGGGGAGCGTTTTTTTAGTATTCTAATGAAGATATAATGAGTTAAAGGTCAATGACCGGACCATGCTCGGACCATGCTTGATGCCAACTTGGTTTTAGCTGATTCCAGCCAGCTTTTGTTGTATCCTGTTTTTCTCAACTGTTGTGCCCCCCTCCACATTCGTTTAACAGTTGTGCCTGGCCCACTTCCTTCCTATCTCAAATATATGAGGAAACTAATGGAAGAAGTTCTTTTAACAAAGTTTGTTATGTAGATTCCACTAGTGCCATCTCTGGGTTTAGAGTTCACAGTTGTCCAGTAACTAACTTTGTCCTTACTGATAGAGAGGGAAGAGAGGACATCTTTACAAATTTATGTCCTGTTTTTAGGTAAATAGGGGAAAGGCAGAGAGCTTTTTTTATACCTGCTTCTTCTCAAATGTTTTCAGCTCCAAATATAGGCATACCTCATTGCATTGTGCTTTACTTTATTGCACATGTAGAAGCCTATCAGCCCCATTTTCCCAAGAGCACTATTTTTTTAATTAAGGTATGTACATTGTTGTTTTAGACATAATACTATTTCAACTTAATAGACTACAGTATAGTGTAAACAAAACTTTTATATGCACTGGGAAATCAAAAAAATTTGTGTGACTTGTTTTATTGTGATATTTGCTCTATTGCTGTGGTCAGCAACTGAACCTGCAGTATCTCTGAGGTATGCCTGTAATCAGTATGTAAGTGTATTTTGGGATGGCATATCCTGCCACCTTTCAGGGATTACCTTGATTAAGAAAGCAGAGAAATTTAAGTCTTAGTGAAACTGATGCCTCTCCCCCAATCCCCACCAAGTCCTCCAGCTTTTCAGAATTATTCTGGAAAATGTCTCTGAGGATTTCTGAAGGAGCAGGAAGCTTTCAGCCTTGTGAGTCAGTGTGCCCTATAGCCTGCTTCCATGTCACTGGCTCAATACAAGCTTTTAGGTCCTCTGGCTGCTATCTCTTTTCACCAGCTGGCTCTGCCCACTATGGTCAACACCCCAACAGTTCATCTCCCCCAGAGAACTTGTCACACAATCTTCTTACATTTAATAGCCTTTTACAGCAATTTCAGATTAATGCAGTGGATTATATAAAAGAACAAGAAATTCCTTAAAATTGAACATTGGATCTTCCTGTCCTAAAAATCCATTAATTCTTTCCAGTCATAGGAAACATCCTGTAGGTTACATTTGTCTTAATCTTCTAAGTCCTCACTTCAGACCCTTTCCCCCTGCTTCCTATTTGCTTGATTCCTAAACCAAATTCCTGCTATTTACTTTGATTAGAAGTTTAGCTCTGCCCCTAATTTAAGTCTTCTGTTACCCTTGTATAGCATCAACTCCTTAGAGTATTTTCCCAAACAAAAGGCCGTCTAATCATGTTCTTTGCCCCTGAGCCTCACAAAGCACAGGTAGGACTTTTTAAATGACATGTTTTTCTTAACATAATTCAAATTATTCTTCCAATGTCACCCTTTGTTTGGAGAAGAGGTACAGCCTAAATATCCATTCTTCTGTATTTCAACCCAGAGCTTGAAGGTTGATGTTTATTTTAATTTTAGTTATATTTAACTGCAACAATACCATGGTGAACTCTTTTAAATAAAATGTTTCAGTACTTCATATCTCTATAATCTCCACGATTCAGGACAATTTTAGTTCCAAGTGTCAGAAACCAAATCCAACATATCTTAAAGGAGAAAAGGCTCAATATTAGCTCACATAATGGCAAAGCCTTTGTATGGTTTTCAGGCACAGCTAGATCCAGGGGATTATGTATTTATAGGACACAGTGTCTCTCCATCTTGGTATCTCAATTTTCTTTCTTCCATGTTGACTTCATTTCTATGCAGTTCCTTCCAGTGTTTTGGCAAGATGATGATGAGCTTGTATCATCAAATGTATCCTGTACATTTGGTAACCTCAGAGAAAAGAGAGTGCCTCCTTCCTGATATTACCAAAAAAAGTCCTGGTATTTTCTCTAATTATTCAAAATGAATCATGTGTCAATTTAGAAATCAATCACTGTGGCCAGGGGCATCAAAAATAATTCTCACTTCTGGAAGTGGTATCAGGGTGGGAGAGGTGTTGTTCCCCATAAGACGTCATTGTTCTCACAAACGAGGGGTGGACGCTGAGCAAGGAAATGCAACACACACAAGGGTCTAATGAAGAGTTTTAAAGTCTGCTCAGAAAACCTAACTGCATTTTCCATTCTTTCTTCAGAAGAGGAAGAAAAAAAGTGAGGGTTATTATCAAACAATAAATATGTATGTGGACATTTAGAATAGAGGCTGCTTTTAGTTGGAGACTCATTACTAGAAGCCAAATAATAACTTGATCGCAGGGCAAGAAATTTATCTTTTGTTTTTTCTTTTAATATAGGGACTGGCATAGTATTACTGAGATGTCTTTGCCATCACTTGATGCCTATTTGCTAAAGGAAAGGAGTATTTTCTATTTTGAATTCTAATTCTAAAGTCACATTTTGAAGAGTCAGCCAGAAACTGATGAAGAAATGTATATTTTTCACAGGTTTTGTCCAGGACGTTCCTTGGGTGAAAAAGGAGAATTATTCCTGAAGTACTTCTCTGGAGAGGGATTTATTTAAAAATAATGAGGAAGACTATGCTTGAATACGTTCTTCACAGTGTAGAATATGCAGCATTCTAAGAGTTTGAAAAAGAGAGAAATTAATATAGGCTTGAGAAGTTAGAGGATTCAATGGAAAAGACAGTTCCTACCTTTAAAAGTAGGTAGGATTTTATAAAACAAAGAAGAAAAATATTAATCTGAAGTTTAAATTAAATGATTTTCAAGGAACTAGCTTGAGAACTAAATGTGTCTAGTAATAATAAGAATTTTTTAAGCAATGATTTCAAACTTTATAATGAGTGTTGATGATATGATAGTTCTGTATTATTTTGCCTCCATATCAGAAATGAATTGATTAAAAAGAAATATTAATTTACTACACATAATTTCAGGCTGCATTATTTTGTTGATGATTGAAGAGTAGAAGATTTCAAATCACATATTACTTGAATAGTTCGTCATATTACTACCTCGATTGGAATCTCTAGAATTTTGTCCTCAAAATGTCTCAACCAATGATGTTTCTTTTAACTTTCTGTTCTTGATCATGGATGTTATTACTTGCCTGGTTATCTTGGTTCTTTGAAAAGTATAGAACACAAAGTGAAAAGTAACCAAAAGACTAAATCAAAACCCAGTCACTGGGTTAGCTGTAGGGTTAAATAATTTTGTATATGCCTAAACTATTTTAAGACAAACTCCACAAAGTGGAAAGAGATATAGTAACCACTGGATTAAACCATCTACTATCCAGTAACTGGGCCTGCAAATATCTATCAGTGGTACTGATATAATAATGTTAGTAAATCAACCTGATACCAGTTTCAAAAGATGATGGTCTCTTTCTCAAATATTTCTAACTTCCCTTAAAACCCTTTGATGGAAACCTCATCCTTGATTTTATTTAAATATTTATTCCCAAAGAGAGTATCTATTTCAGAAATGCTACCAAGAACAGCTTATTCAGTAGAAATCCCATAAAAAAATTGGGTAGGGTGAACGCAATCATTGGAGATGAATGGATCTATGAAGGTTAACCCATGAAGATAAACATCACAAGGTTTGAGTACTTTTCTGAATAGTAGCCAAACCTCTCTGGTCTGGAAGTCACATATGATCCCACTCTCCTGCAAGGCTTCTCATCCTTTCCAATTATCATCAGCCATAAACAACAAGGGAACAGGCTCTCTTCATACATTTGGATAGCCCTGCCTCTGTCCCAGGCTGAAACCACCACACACCAAGGCATACAATTAAACAAAAAAGCAAAACTGAACTTATTTGAAACAAAAAAAATAGATTTAGATTTGAAGTAATTTGCAGGTCAGTTGTAATTTTAATCAAGTTTACAAGGCCAAAATCTGTAAACTAAAAACTTTATTCTTGAGAAAAAATTGAGAGAGAGAGAGAGAAAGAGAGAGAGAACAAAAGAAAACTTGGCTAAAAGGAGGATGAAAGATACCACAACTCAGGTATTGCCTTGTGAGTCATACACAGTAAATTATTAGTTCTTCTAGAGCTTACAAACAAATATGTGAATCAACAATACCTTTGGCTTTTAACCTTTGGTCCATGGCAATGGAGACTTATGTCATCTGCACATGACTAAAGAGAAAAGTTGTGAATCTTGACTGTGTTTCCTAACGTTGAAGCTGGACACAATATGCGATTAGGGAAAGGAGGGCATTTGTGGTTAAAAAGGGCCCACTTGATTCCTCATTTTTCACCACTGCATCTAAAATTCTTCTTGCATCTTATTCTTTTCTGTCATTACAATAGGAAAGTATCTTGTAAGCTCAAAGATGAATTCTTATACATTTGATTATGTCATATAGCCTCCCTCACTTACTCAAAAGATTTTCCTCTTATATTTATTCTCTAAGGAATTTATTTTTAAGTAAGAGTTAAGAAGAGATATTTATTTTCCCCATGGTGAAGGCAATTTTCCAATAAGTACATAAGTCTTTTTTAGATGCTGCTTTTTTTCAGCATTTTGTATATATATATGTGTATATATATATATATATATACACATATATATATGTATATATACTTTCTGGTAAACATTGTTTCAATTATTGTTCTCTTTTAAAATGCATGGACTTCCCTGGCGGTCCAGTGGTTAACACTTTGCCTTCCAATGCAGGGGGTGTGGGTTCGATCTCTGGTCAGGGGGCTAAGATCCCACATGCCTCTTGGCCAAAAAACCAAAACATAAAACAGAAGCAATATTGTAACAAACTCAATAAAGACTTTAAAAGTGGTCCACATCAAAAAAAAATCTTAAAAATAAATAAAGAAAGAAAATTCACACTTATAAGTCAGGTCTTACATTGTGCATGTGTATCAAAAATATCTTTGTTATTGCATATTTTTCCTACTGATTAAATTTAGAATGAGATTATCAATTATACTGAAAGGATATGTAATCCTTTTGAAAAAATAACTTTTATTCTTGCACATTGCTTTTCCTTATTTATTTTAGACAAATATATTGAATTTCACAAAAATAGGCAAAAACTTTTAGAGTTGCTTTGTATTCAAAGATTTATTTGGATGAAAATTTTACAATAAAACATTTTTATTCTTATTTTAAAATAGGTCTTAAAATAAAAGTTTTTTTCATAAAACTGTGTATAATTTTTTCCTATTAGTTATAAATTTTGGTTTGAGTAATTACATGTGATTCAATGTTTTATTTTTATTGCAAATTGAGTTTTTCATTACATTTTCTAATCATTTCTGCTTACTAGGAAAGACGTTTATTTCATGTCTATTTTATGCTTATGTCTGCTCACTTTACAGAATTACTTATTGTTTGTAATAATTTATAATCAGTTCCTTTGGAATAGATATTATTTATTTTGAAATATTTTAAACACAAAAATTAATAGAAAGCAACATAATAAAAATGTCTATTAATCCACTTCATAAAATCTTAATGCTGTATCCTTTTTCTTTAGATTTTTTTTAAAGAAAATATTGTTGGAGCTTCATGAATATCAAAATTAAATTCCATGAGTCTCTCAGTAGTATCCACTGTCAAGAAACTGAGAGTTATAATTTTTATTCATTTTTATACTATTACAAAAATGTATAGATACATGTGTATACTTGTTTATATATTATGACATTTTATACGAATGATGTCATTTTGTTTATATTATGCTATTTTTACTGAAATAGATTTTAAGACACATATCCACATGATACATTTATCTATTGTGTTTTCATACTGTTGTTCCTTAAATGTATCAATGTGTATAATCTCCTCTTGAGGGACGAATATTTTAGTACTACACATAAAGCAGTAATAGACATCATTGTACTAATCTTCTTATATCTCTCTGGCAGTGTTTACAACTCCTTATGTATCTTCTATTCCTTCTTGAATGCATTTGGGTAATATCTTTCATAAAAACCAATATCCAGATTTTCAAAATTTTAGTTTGGAATTGTATGTACCATTCTGTTGTAAAAATGTTAATTTCATTTGTATCTGATATTGTATCATTTTAACCTATTTAATAACTTTCACTTTGAATTATCTTACTATCATCACTGTTACCTTTTTTTAAAGCCTTTAACTTGCATATCTTTGTTCAGAAGTTCATTTTTGAGATATACCTCTTGGAAACAGCATACATAGATACATTTAGTTCATTTACTTGCTTGTTCGTGTGTACATATGTCAAAGTTCTATCTTTGCTAGGTAAAACCCATAAATTTGTTGTCATTACTGACATATCTTGGACTTTGTACTCATTAGAAATTACACGAGGCTGCTAGGAACAAATGTCAAACAATTGGCTCAAACAAATCAGGTTTTAATTTTTCTCATGTAACAAGAATTATTGAAGTAACATCATTTCAGGTGAGAGTCTCACTTCTTCCTCTATTTATTCTGTTTTGGTTTTGACAGACCCTTATATTCTATAGGTTTAATCCGGAGATATGTTTCTTTAGCTTTCGGCAATTGTTTCCTATTAAAAATAATATTTTTCACTGTCCTTTAGATGTTGCAATATGTTATTCTTTGTGTCTATTAACTCTCATAAATTCCATTTTTAAAAATTTCATGCTTTACTCCTTGAGAATAACCCTCATGGCCTACCCTACTGTCATTTCTGCAACTCAGTACCTATATTATCCTGTAATGATATATATAACTTCTAAGAAGGCTGATGGCTTGTTTCTTTGTCATCATGTGTCTGTTCTCAATGGATGCAATAGTCTTTTAAATAACACAGAAGACGAATTTGTAGAGACTTATTGGAAGTCGATACATTTCTTTTATGGTATCTTTGTTTTATTCTAATGTTTATTGATTCTTAGATATCTAATCAAATATCTGTTTGAGAATTAAAATGAAATTGTTAGCAGGGTTGTTCTTTCTCAACCGAAAGAGTATCCTTATTTGTGTATTGGTGGATTCAGGTTCTCATTTTAGTGGACTCACTGGGGACAGGCAGGACCTACTGCAGAACACTAGGTGCAGGAAACTTTGGTTTCTAGAGGTGAGCACTCTTGACCCTTCCCCATGGCCTGGCCGTACATTAGTTGTGCTCTAGCCCAACATCCACTCTGTAAGTCTTCTCTGCCAGATCCTTCAAACTGAGAGTGATAGTAAGAGCTTTATCCTGAAGGAAGAAAGCAGTCTGATCCACACTCTGCTCAGCATTTCAGCCCCCACACTCATGGCAAAGGCCTGCCTTAGGTTGATTCATTGATTCTTATATACTTATCCTTGTTTAGAGGAACTTGGTATTGCAACGGGGGCAGGGCGGGAGGGGGACAGCGGTGGGGGGAGTATAGTGCTGCTTCTAAACACTCCCTGGGTCTAAGCAGAAAAGGGACATCTCTTTCAAAGTTAACTTTTAATTAACTCTCTAGATGATTACCCCTGGGCCCTTCTCATTCCTGTTGAATTTTGGGGGTTCCTCTAAGGCTTTGTTAGAAAGAACTCTTCTCAATGCCTCAATGACCTTTTGCTCCCTATAGTTTGGGTTATGTTTTACCTGTTTGGTTGTTTCCGTCCATTCTCAAGACATCCTGCATCTACTAGACATTTCAAGAAAAATTACTCATCTAATGAAGATATCCTTTTTCTTTTCCATGCCTATGGTTCATTTTTTTTCCCTTTCACATCTTTATTTCTGTCATTTCAATATTATGGAGAGAAAGGAGACACAATTTATCATCTTGTTCCAGGCACATTTCATTATTAGAAACTCTTTCCTCTTGAATTCCATTGACATCAAAAACTTCTGACACATTCTCCTATCCTCTTTGTCCAGACAACAGCTACCTGAGTTTGGCCAAGATGTAGTTCATTGTCCTACATACTCAACCTTTTTTAGTGATTTTGCTCTACTGGTTATTTGCATCTGTGTGTCTATTAGAGTGTTCCTTAAAGCTCTACAATATATTTATGTAGTGCTAAATGATAATAATAATGGTTAACATGCATCGATGCTTATTAGGTGCCAGGCATTTTGCTAATTGCTTTATTTGCTTAATTTTCTTTAATCTTCGTGAAATATGAACCACCCCAATTCTTCATTTAACAAATGAGAAAACCAAAACTGAGAGCTCAGCGTCTCTAGGCTTGTGAGTATTGGAGCCAGGATTGCACCTAGGATTCCAGAACCAGCACTAGTAAAAACTCTGTTATATTGCTGCTCATGTGCACTTACAATTATTTACCCAGGCTGTAGTTCAGACCTCATATTCTCTCAAGTATCAAAAAATGAGCAAAAACACAAAGACTCTTGGAGACTTCCACACTGAATAGACAAACATTAAGTGATAAAGTAAATTGTATGTGGGAAAAATTCCCGTAACTCAGAGTGAAGAATAAATTGCAAACTGCCACATGGAAATGTACCATAATATCTGATAACTGGGATGATTTTTCTAATGATTTTCATGAGGACAAGACAGTGTCATTATTTTCCTTTGGTTCATCTGGGTCAATTCCTGATATCATGTCCAGATAAGCAAATGTCCTTTCTCTTTTAACTTTAGAAATATGCCTCAAGCTATATTTCCCTTCTCATACTCTCCAGTCCCATAAGACCTCTTACAACTTCTTTGGCCAGTTGGAAGCTCTTACCCAACTTTTCTAGGCCACTGACTTAAAAAGTCAATGATTTCCTGTCCTCTTCCCTCTCTAAAATTAACCTAAACCAAATTTCTTTAACCAATGTTAGTTCCCCTGGTGAAACAAAGTCCCTACAGATTTCTATCTTAGATTTCTCAGTCAAAATAAAATAAAAACCAACAAATGAACTAAAAGCCCAGAGCAAAAGACTTGGAAGCACAACTGTATTCAAATCCTGTATCATCACCTATGCGCCTCTGATTATGTTTCTCAGTGACTTCATATCCCTTTTTGTTTTCCTAATTTTTAAAAATGAGAGTTAATATACTTAAGATTCTAAAAAATTAGACTAAATGTTAACCCATGTAAGCCTTACACTAGAAACATGGCTTAAATCTAAATAGAGTGTCTTCCCTGCAAAGCAAATATGGTACATAAAAGTGTTTCATAAACTAAGGTGTGACAAACACATACTATGATAGTGGAAAACCAATGAACTCTGAGAACAAACAGATTCTGACCCAAATATATTCATAAAAGCAGTGTAACCTGGATAAGTCTCTTGTTTTTCTTAAATTTTTATTTATTTACTGATAAATTGTTGTAATAAAACCATTTCAAAATCTACATGGAGAGTAAAATTTGATAGAGTGAGCAAATGTTGACTCATATTTCATACTTGTTAAATCATGTAGCTTTCTCTTGTTAAAACTTTTTGTGTTATACCTATACAACTATCCAAAAGTTAAAAACATATAGTTGTATGCATATGTATTTACACACACACATACAATCACAGAGAGAGAGAGAGAGAAATAACATTTTTCCCATATTGCTATATATACTGGAAAAACCAATAGCAGGTATTGGTGAAGATGTGGAGAAATGGTATCTTCCATATTTTCTTCTAGTGGGAATGTAAATAGTATAAGTATTTGGGAAGCAGTATGGCAATTTCTAAAAAAAAAAAAAATACAAAGATGCTTATAGCCTATCACACAGCAATTTCACTTTGAGTTATGTGTTGTCAAAAGAACCTCTTAAACGTGTGCCCAAGAAGGCCTGTTTAAATGTATTCATTATATCATTATTTAAAAGATTGAACATTGCGTAAATGAGTTGCACAAAAATTCATAAGGATGCTAACATATGTATAAATTTAAAAAGTGCATGGAAAATACCACTGTTTACAGACCACACATAGATTGTAAAATATAAAAGCCTAAATGGGATTGATATTCACCGGTTTCAGTGTAGAAGTGAAGTCTGGAAAGAAATGGAGAGAAAGGGTGGCATCAACTTTTTCTGTCATATTATATTTATTTAATAGAAGAGAAGATGATGTGAAAGCAAATATGTCCAAATATCGACATCATTAGTTAAATCTGGGTGGTAGGTATATGGTGTTGACAATATTGGTCTCTGCATTCACCTGTTTAACAGCACAATCATAAAAACATACAAATAAACTATTTTTTAAAAAGCTATGAAAAATCTCTAGCTGCCTTAAGTTCTTTCTGGACAATGGGTTTGTGGATGGGGGGAGCATATGTTTGCATTTACTACACATGCAGTATGATTGTAGAAAGGATGTGATACGCATATGCATACATGGGTCTGCATACATATGCTGTATATATATGTATATGCAAAATATATAGCACACCCTTCCTATATTATTCATACCATAGGTACAATGAATTGTGCCCTACTCTTCCTTCTAACTGCAAATTACCTCGAATTTTTACAAAAGGCAATGTTACATTAATTTAGAGAAATTTTTTGTCTTACCCTTGGCATTGCAAAGCCACTTAATTCTTTTAACAGATTTTATTGACAGATTCTTGACATGACTTTTGTTACATAGCACTACACTTTTTTCTCCAGCCACTGGCCAATGCAGGTCTATGATTTTGTTCCAATCTGCTTTGCTTCATCATTTTCTGTAAAAATAGGCTGGATACACTTTAATAACATTTGCTATTAACATATTTTAACTTTAAATCTGTTAACCAAGACATAGTGTATTCAGGGTGTACTCAGGCCATAAAAAGGCTGGAAATCTGCCTTTACATCTCATGGAAATGTCTTATGAAATGTCTAGTAATACACCCCCCTAACTTCAATTTCCTATAACTTAGAGTGGCTTTTAATAAAGCTTATTCTTTTTATATTATACTATAGCTTGACTTCTGGATTGTGTGATTTGACATCAGAAATAACTTAGATGAGATTATTTCCTTGAATTTTAACTCCCAGGATATGTGCAGTCACATTCTTTTTCATAATGAAAAAAATTAATAAAATGCTCAAGAAACAAATGGACTACAATTCCACCAGTTCAAAGTAATTACAAGGAGAATAGGCGTGAATCTGGAAACAAAGCAAATATTAAAAGAGACACCATATGCTTACTTTCAACTGGGGGCAGTAATGGGAGCCCACTTACAAAAATGTGCCTAACAGGGGTCCTGCTGAGCCCATTAGAATGAACAGAAAACGCTTTCATAGAACTCTGTTAATTATTGATGGTACAGCTGAGGTGATTTTTAAAGTATGTAAGAAGAGTGGTTTATTAAGCAAGTTAAACACTCCTTTTCTGCCCCCCAAATCTGATTTAAACCAAGAGTTCCTATAAAAAATACATTTCTCCTCCAGATGTTATAAATTCTGAAGTATTTTGTCATATATATAAAATCACCCATGTTCAAGAGTACACATGGAAGGTTTGAGGTATTTTTCTGTAAATCTAAAAACATCAGGTTAGGTCAAACACAGAAAGCAGGAAAAACTAACCCATTTTAAGGAACATTTTTTTCTTCATCTTTTATTACCGTTAAACACATGTACAATGTAACAAAGAGTGCATGGGAGGTAACACTTTCTGAGCCCTAGAATATCTAAAAATCTCTTTAATTTAGTCCTGATTGACACTTAGGCTGGTTTTAGAATTTAGATAAAAAATATTTTCTTTTTTTCTAAGATCACTGGAAATATTACTGTAACACATTTCTTTCTGAGATCCAGCGTTGTTAGTTAAGTATGAGTTCAGTCTGATTCTTGTTTATTTATAAGAGGTCGGTACTTTCTTTCTGGAAATTTTAATGCTTTCTGCATATCCTTGGTATTCTGAAAATTCATGAATTACATAAGGTATTTTAAAATATGTATATATTGTTTATGGCCACCTTAAATCCTAAGGCTGGTGCCATTCAGTATTCAGATCTAGACAAATTAGTTTTTAAAGATAATTTCCTTGATAATTATTGTTTTATCTCCATGTTTTGTTCTATTTTCTTTATCAGAGATTCCTTTTTTATCACATGTTGGAATGCCTAGATATATAATATTTTGTGTCTTTTTGGTCATTTTCTTTCCTCTCTCTTTCTCTCTCTCTCTCTCTCTCTCACACACACACACACACACACACACGCAGGCACACTTGCTCAAATTTATTTTTCAATTCTGTGGAATTACTTTTTCTTTTCCTTTGAAGAGTCACATTTTAAATTTCTAAGATCAGTTTCTTTTTCTCTGGATGTTCTTTGCTCACATTGTTAGAGAACCATTAATGAAAACTGCCTGCCTTGTCGAGGCACAATAATAACTCCTTGCATGAGTTGTCTCACGACAGGAGGTACTGCTGAAAACTAACCAGGAGAATTTGGGTGGGGCCAAAAGGAGGGAGGAGACGCCAGCCCATAATATGTCCAGCCAACCTCCCAGAAACCCTCACACTAGAATCCATCTTGGCTGAGAGATATGAGAGCCTCAGTAAGGATCCTGAGTTAGACCAAATATGGGCACAAGCAAGACGATTGGCCAGAGACAACCCTGAAAGCTAATCCCATCACCATAAAACTGGAGACTGTGAGCCATGCGGCAGAGCAGTCTTCCTGGGTTCCCTTACCCTGATGCTCTCTGCCCAGGCACCCCTTCCCAATAAAGTCTTTTGCTTTGTCAGCACGAATGTCTCCTCTGACAATTAATTTCTGAGAGTTAGACAAAAGCCCAATCTTGGGCCTTGGAAGTGGTCCCCCTTCCGGTAACATATTATGTGCTTTTTCCTTTTTCTTAAGTGAAAAAATTGTCTTTCTCAGGCAGCCATATATTACATTTTGTTTTCTTTTAAAATTGTCAGCAAACATCTTGCATATGCCACTTTTTGTTTGTTTGTTTGCTTTTGGATTCAAATAGTCTGTCTTATAGAGGAATAATTTTACATCTGCTAAACTATAGTTGTGGTGAATTGTGTAACTGGTTAAGGTTTGTCTGTTTCAACTGGGTGCTAAAAAGGCCTTAAATATAAACTTGTGGTCTCTTCTTATTAATTATAAAGGCTGTATTAGTACCACTTTAAAATTTATGTTTCATTTCCACATCCTAGTTCAATTCACTATTCTTATTTTTTCTTTCCTTTCTTATTTACTACTAATTTTGAGACAGGAAGGAGGGCACAACCATTAAAAGAAAGACACAGCCATTAAGAACAGGATACCACAAAAACCAGTTAGAACCTACCAGGCCCAAGATAGACAAAGATTTGACTTCCAGTAGACCTTCACCTCATTATACACTCATTGTAATGCATTAGCTTCTAAATGACACACCCACAGGTGCCATGACAGTTCCAAGGCCGGCTGTAAAAGGCCAAAAATTAGATGGTTCCCCAATTCATGGAACTTCCCACCCCTTCTGCAAGATAGAATATTTCTCCCACTCGTTATCCTATGAAACTACCCAGCCCATAAAAACTAATCACCTCACACCTCAGGGCCTCTTTTGCCTTTTGAGACGGTCCACATTCTGTCTATGGAATGTGTTTCTCCCAGCACTGCTCTCACCATCTGAGACTGGACCCCATGCCCTGGGGCTGCTGCTCTCGCCTTCTGAGACAGCTCACACTCTGGCTATGGAGTGTGTATCTCTCTAAATAAACCTGCTTTCACTTTACTATGGCTCATTCTTGAATTCATTCCTGCATGAAGCCAAGGTCCCTCACTTGGTGGACCGTCCCAGGGACTCATTTGAGACCCTCTGTTTTTTGTTTTCTACAAAGGGGTTGACAACAACTAAGAAACTACAGAAGAGAAAAAAGTTTAAAACATGTTGAGAGCTTCAGCTCTCACACAATTGTAGGTTGACAAATCAAATCTATGCTATAGATAACCCAAAAGAAAAATAATAAGCAAAATTAAATTAAAAATGAAAAACCCAAAAAACTATGGATTCATAGGTCAAAGAAAACTGAAGTAAAACAATAACTCAGTATCTAAATAGCATATGTATTTGTTTTCATTGTCAGCATTTTCACATGTGGCAGAAATGAGACCAACCTTTAATTAGGATGAATTATTTGTAGAGCTTGTTTGGGGCTTGTCCTAATCTTCATTCCACCCTGTCCTATTTACTTTATTAGTTGCATATTGCTCTTGATGCAGAGATACATGAAAGGAAAAAGAAATAACAGATTTTCCAATCAGCCATAATATAAGCTGCCCAGCCACAAAACCAACAAAACCAACATTTCCTCCATGGAAGCTACTCTCTTCCAAAATTCTTCAAGGAGAGATAAAGCAGTGCTTGGTCATTAACTGAGTGAAAAGGACCACATTTTCCTTCATCTTGAAAGAAAGTTGAGAAAGGCTATCTATGCATACCTTCAGCTGGGTTAATTTTGACTGTTCTCACAATGCCTGCTAAAAAATATTGGCAAAAATATGGTGATATGCTCATTTGAAAATGAAGACACATCATATTCTTTCATGGGTTCCATATCCAAAAGATGAAGAACAAGGAAGAGAATTATCCCTTTGGGTCTTGAACACCGAGGGACATTTTGCTCCCAGTGTTCAGAATTGCATGCAAATGGCTTTTTTCATCTCTCATTTGAATGAACTCTAGCCATGTATTTATACAAAATATTTTCATGCCTGAGCACCAACATGTTTCACAAGAGATAATCTCCTTTAAAATATCTCAAAGGTGAAGATGAGAGGCAAAATGGTTGGCATATTATTAGAAATTTCTAAAGGGTATACTAAATAAACACAGTCTGGATTCTTGAGAAGAGTGTAATTAGTGTGAGTATAACAATTTGGTTTTCATATACATATATGTGGCTCACTGTGAGAACAGGATTGAGGATGTTCCAGATTCAAATTGGATTCCACAGAGGGGGCCAGTTTCTTATTTTTCTTAGATGTCATCCTCTCTACCCCTGTACACTTTAGTGTGTGCTGTAGATTACCTGAGGCTAAGAAGCAAGCTTTTGTCTCCTAGGAGAACGCTTAATCTGGACTTAGAAGCAAAATTATCATCATTACATATAAGTTGCTGGTAGATAAAGCAAATTCTAGGACATATAAAAAGACAAGATTTAAATTCCTAAATAGTCTGCATTGTGGAATAGTTTACTCAGAGCTTATTTAACTAAATAAATTATTTTTCCATGATGAATGGGAAAAAATGATATACTTGTTTGAAAAGGGGAGGAAAGGCCAGAGATTTACTTGGGCAGAAGTTGTCTACTTTGGATGTCAAATATAAACTTTTAGAAGAATAACTCTGAGTTATTCTTATTAAAAAAGAGACTATCAAGTATGATCTACTTAATTCTTCAAATAAGAACCATAAAGTTAATGGTCTTGGAAGATATTATTTAGTGCAGTCTTTTATACATACAGAAATATACTCATTTATTCAACAAGTATTTGGTAGATGAGTGCCTATTTTATTCTATGGATGTAGAGTACAATGAGGGTCTCTTTTCCACAAGCTTAGAGAATAAATGTGAAATTCATCCATGTATATATATTTCCACACACACATTCATAAGAAATAAGAGGAAAGAGTCATGAAAATGAAAATCCATGACAATTCACATTTTTGTAGCTGGTCATGTGGTTGTAGCTATATTTATAACTACATTCTTCTACTACTCATTTTATATTCTCTTTGCCCTCGGGAGGCATTTCGGCTGGCCCTGGTTCTTTAGCTGGTAGGGGATCAAAACCTTCATTCCTGAAGGGTCTGAGCCATTAGTAATTCTGCCTGGATTAAGGTGTTGTTGATTAGAATTAGGGTTAGACTTAATCACAGGGCATGGTAATACAAGAGGCACCTTAAAGTCCTGTATTCCAGACATACTCTTCCTTACCTCCATCGTGGAGCATTAGTCCAATGTCCACTTGGTACTCAAGATTAATCACCCCAGTCAACAGAGAATTCCCTTCTTTCCCTATTGATTCAAAAGTAAGTGGAGTCCAAAGTGGATGAACAGCAGTCTTAACTTAAGTTCATAGGGATCATTATTGTGTTTCTTGGTAGAAGCATTATACCTTTCGGAACTATGATCTCTAGGCCACTAGAACACAGGGGTGAAGAAATAGGAAGCAAACCTTTGGTAGTGGGTCACTAGGTATAATAGTGAGTGGTGCCAGTCCCATTTCTGTCCCTTTATTCCTGGACCCATAAATTCTTGCTATCAGAGAAAGAGCACCGGATGCTAATTCAGAGCATACACAGCCTCCTAGAGAAACTTGCCACATCCATGCAAACTATTGCCACATAGCTGGTGCTGTAACAGTTTTCAAAAGGCCATTTCAGCATTCTATCAAGCCAGCTGTTTCATGATGATGGAGAACATGGTAAGACCAGTGAATTCCATCTGCATGAATCCATTGTCATGCTTCTTTTTCAGTGAAGTGAGTTCCTTTATCAGAAACAATGTTGTATGTAAAACCATGAAGGTGGATAAAGCATTCTGTAAGTCCACAGATGGTAGGTTTGGCAGAAGCACTGCATGCAGGGAAGGTTATTTCATATCCAGAATAAGTGTCTATTCCACTAAGAACAAAACACTTCCTCTTCCATGCCACCCAGGTAGCTGGTTGATCAACCAAAGATGATGGTGGCATATCAGGGACTCAATATTGGTTTTTGCTATTGGCAGATTGGACACTCAGCAGGGGCTATAGCCAAGGTGGCCTTGATGAGTGGAAATCCATGTTCCTGAGCCCATGTACAACCTCCATCCCTGTCACTGTGGATACATTGCTCATGAGTCCATAGAGCAATGGCAAGAATGGCTAAGAGATTGACTGATATCCACAGAATGGGTCATTCTATCCACTTGATTATTAAAATCCTCCTCTGTTGAGGTCTCCTTTTAGTGGACACTGACATGGGACACAAAGATCTTCACATGTTTTGCTCAATTAGAGAGTTCTATCTACGTGCCTGTTCCTCAGACTCTCTTGTCATCAATTTCTAATCATTTTTATTACAGGTCCTTAACCATCTAACCAAACGATTGGTCACAGTCCATGAATCAATAGATAACTGCACAGCTCCATTTCTATGCCCAAGCAAAATAAAAAGCTATGTGCAGTGCTTGAAGTTCTGCCTACTTGCAAGATTTCCCTTTACAATTGTCCTTCAGGGATGTCTCAAAAAAGGGCTGTAGTGCTGCAGCCGTCCATTTTCCAGTGGTGCCTGCATATTATGCAGAATCACCTTTAAACCAGGCCAGAATTTTATTTTCTTCTGTCAGCTGGTCATAGGTACAAACTGGGAGAGAGAAGGTAGTGTAACAAAAGTGGGGAACCATGGGCAGTTGGGCACTTCTTTATGTATCTTGCTTGTGTCTTCAGGATGTGCTGGAGCTGATCTTTTATACACCACTTCCATTTGATGATGGAGTGCTGCTGTGCATGCACAACTTATGGCTCTGTTGTCAGATAATGAGTGCATGATGGGCAGTTCAGGTTGCATGATAACTTGCTGGCCCATGTTGTATTTTTATTTTAAATTACTTAAAATTATTAAAATATTTCTCCTGATATTTCTTCTTAGACCTATATGTTATTTATAAGTGTGTGTTTAGTCTCTCAATGCTGTATGATTTTTTGGCTATCTTTCTATTATTAATTTCTAGTTTAATTTCAATGTAGGCTGAGAGCTTAATTTGTATGATTTTCATTCTTTTAAATTTGTTAAAATGTGTTTTATGATCCAGAATGTGCTCTAGCTTGGTGAATGTTCCATGTGAACTTAAGAAGAATATGTATTCTACCTTTGTTGGATAAAGTATTCTATAGATGCCAATTAGATTGAGTTGATTGATGTTGCTCTTAATTTCAACTATATCCTTACTGAAATTGTGCCTGTATGATCAGCCAAATACAGATACAGATGTGTTGAAGTGTCTAGCTGTCACAGTGGATTTGCCTATTTCTCCTTGCAATTCTATCAATGTTTGTGTCACATATTCTGGAGCCCTGTGGATATTCTAGTAAGATGTTGAGAGGGGAAGCATTCTATAATTTTATGATTAACTCTCCACTTTTTTTTTTTTTTTTAACTGGGCCAGAGTCCCTGCACTGTGACTTTCAGCAGAGTTTCTTAGCTTTTTGTTTTTTGTTCCCTTCCCCTGTTGGAAGTAGGAGATTTTTCTCATATCTTTACAGTGAGAACTTGCTGGGGTTCCTGGAGGTAAAACTCATGAAAGTGTGGAGAGCTTTCCTAAGATGGAGCCCCCACAGGGAGTTTTTATCTCTGAACCTAGTCCACACTAAGCCTCTAGCGATCCATCAATTGCAGTTTAATTGTTTCTATGGGTAAGGGCTCCAGCAGTGTGTTTCTGGTCCTGGGCTTCTGGTCCTGGTAAATTGTGGTTCTCTGTAGCTGTCTCCCTATCCAATTTTTGCAGTAGCTGATTGACCTATGATCTCAATTCTCTGAAGAATGTAAAAAGAGTTTTTTTTTCCAGTTTATTCAGGTTTTTTCTTGTTGTAAGCATGGGAGGGACAACTTCCAAGTCTTTTAAATGTTAGTATGGAAACCAAACGACCCAAGGATACCTTTTCAGCAAGTGGTCTGGAGGAGTTGGACATCCACAGGTAAACAAAATGGACCTCAAGTTAAATCTGTTAAATTCTATAAATATTAACTCAAAATGGACCTCAAGTTAAATCTGTTAAATTCTATAAATATTAACTCAAAATGGACCATAGACTTAATTTTAACTTGTAAAATTATGAAACTTTTAGAAAAATGTCTTTAGGACCTAATGCTAGGCAAACATTTCTAAGACTGAACACCAAAATTACCATCAATAAAAGGAAAAAAATGATAAACTGGTCCTCATTAAATTTAAAACTTCCATGTTAAGACAATAAAAAGACAAATAACAGACTGGGAGAAAATGTTTGCAAATCACATATCTGACAAAAGACTAGCATCTAGAATATAAAAAGAACTCTCAAAACTCAAAAGTAAAAACAAAATCAAAAAATACAATAAGAAAATGGTCAAAAGACAGGACAAACAGACATGTCACCAAAAGAATACACAGATGACAAATAAGCACAAAAGAAGATGCTGAACATCATTATCCAGATAAAATTTTGAAAATAGTATAAAACCAAATGCTGGCAAGGATGAAGAGAAACTGGATCACACACAGATTGCTGGTGAGTATGCAAAACGATAAAGCTATGCTTGAAAATGTATGTCATTTTCCAACAAATCTAAATATGCATTTACTATACAACACAGCAATTTCACTCTTGGACTTTTATTCCAGGAAATGAAAATTTATATTCTTACAAATACCTGTACCTAAATGTTCACAGCAGTTTTATTTTTAATAGCTGAAAACTGAAACAACTCAAATGCTCTTCAACATGTGAATGGTTAAACAAATTGTGGTATATTCATAGCATGGAATACTACTCAAGAATAAAAATGATTAAACTCCTAATTCACACAATAACTTGGATGGGTCACCATGGAATTATGCTGAGTGAAAAAAGTCAGTCCCTAACTGTTACACATTCTGTGATTCCTTTCACAAAACATTCTTGAAATAACAAAATTATAGAGATGGGAACATATAGTAATGGATTTCAGAGGTTAGTGAGAAGGAGAGGTCAGGAAGTGGCCATGGCTATGAAAGTGTAGTATGAGGGATCCTTATGTTGGAACTCTGGTGATTGTAACACCAGTCTAATGTGATAAAATTTGCATGGAACTAAACATACATATGCTCGCATACACACACACACAGAACAGTGCAAGTAAGATGGTAAAATAGGAATAAAGTCAATGGTTTGTATTAATATTAATTTCCTGGTTGTGATATTATACTAAAATAATGCAAAATGTTACCTTTGGTGGAAATTGAGTGAAGGTTATACAGGATCCCTGTAGTACAGATATTATATGGTTCCACTTACATGAGGTACCTAGAATAGTGAAATTAATAGAAATAGAAAATAGAAACAGGGGCTGGGAAGAGGAGGTAATGAGGAGTTATTATTTAACAAGAATAGAGCTTTAGTTTGGGATGGTGAAAAGTTCTGGAGATGGAGAGCAGTGATAGTTGTACAACTATGTGACTGTACTTAATATCACTAAATTGTTAACTTAAAAAATGGTTAAAATGGCAATATTTTTGTTTTGTATATTCTGTCACAATAAAAACCTAAAATCTCAAAATAAAAATTGTAAAAAGGTTGGATAAGGGGAGGACTTAAAAAGAAACAGAGACAATTAAAACACTGAAATTTTACTCATATATAGTTTTATAAGAAGAAGAATTGCATCTGTGAAGGCTGTTTCCTAGACCCTTCACAACCTTCAAGTTTGGGGTTGACAAAGGCAAAAAGCCACAGAATTTCACAGGAAAAGATGTGTAATTAGTTTGTAATTACTCTGTCAGTTCAAGATTGGTTGGTTGCAGTGGAGCTTGGTACTAATAATGATTGCTAAAACCCAAGTCCAGTGTGATTTTTTAAAATTTACTTTATTGAAGTATAGTTGATTTACAATGTTGTGTTAATTTCTGCTGTTCAGCAAAGTGATTCAGTTATATACATAACTGAATATATATATATATATATATTTTTTTCTTTTCCTATTTTTTTCCATTATGGTTTATCACAGGATGTTGAATATAGTTCCCTGTGCTATACAGTAGGACCTTGTTGTTTACCTATTCTATGTATGATTGTTTGCATCCACTAGTCCCAAACTCCCAATCCATCATTCCCCTCCCCCTTGTTAACCACAAGTCTGTTCTCTATATCTGTGAGTCTTTTTCTGTACATAAATTCATTTGTATAATATTTTAGATCTGCATATAAGTGATATCATATGGTATATGTCTTTCTCTTTCTGACTTACTTCAGAAAGTAAGATAAGGTAATCTCCAGGTCCAAAATAGACATTTCTCCAAAGAAGACATACAGATGGCCAACAGGCACATGAAAAGATGCTCAACATCACTAATTATTAGAGAAATGCAAATCAAATGTACAATGAGGTACCACCTCACACCAGTCAGAAAGGCCATCATTAAAAAGTCTACAAATAACAAATAGTTGGTGGGGTGTGGAGAAAAGGGAACCCTCCTAAACTGTTGTTGAGAATGTAAATTGGTGTAACCACTATGGAAAACAGTATGGAGTTTCCTCAAAAAACTAAGAAAAGAATTACCATATGATTCAGCAATCCCATTCCTGGGCATATATCCAGAGAAAACTCTAATTTGAAAAGATACATGCACCCCAATGTTCACTGAAGCACTATTTACAATAGCCAGGACATGGAAACAACCTAATCCATCAACAGAACAATAAATAAAGATATGGTACATATATACAAAGGAATACTACTCAGCCATAAAAAGAATGAAATAATGCTATTTATAGCAACATGGATGGACCTAGAGATTATCTATTGTGTGTTTTAAAAAAAATTTATTGAAGTATAGTTGAATTACAATGTTGTGTTAACCACTGCTGCACAGCAAAGTGACTCAGTTATACATATATAAATATATTCTTTTTCATATTCTTTTCCTTTATGGTTAGGAGTGGGAGTTTGGGCTTAGCAGATGCAAACTCTTGTATATAGAATGTATAAACAACAAGGTCCTACTGTATAGCACAGGGAACTATATTAAATATCCTATGATAACCATAATGGAAAAAAAATATGAAAAAGAATGTATATATATCCATTGTGTGTGTGTGTGTGTGTGTGTTTGACTGTGTCATGTGGCATGCAGGATCTTAATTCCCCGATGAAGCATCAAACCCATGTCCCCTGCATTGGGAGTATGGGGTCTTAACCACTGGATGGCCAGGGAAGTCCCTCCATTGTGTTTTAAAAGCAGCGCTGACTCAACAAATCCATCAGTGTAAACGCAAATTGTTAATAGGGACCTCAAACCGTTTGCCCCCAGTATGCTTTTGTGCTAATCATGATCAGCTCTTTTAATTTAATTTTAATTTTTTAATTTTTATTGGAGTATAGTTGATTAACAATGTTGTGTTAGTTTCAGGTGTACAGCAAAGTGAATCAGTTATACGTATACATATATCCACTCTCTTTTTTTTAGATTCTTTGATCAGCTCTTTTTAAAGACATGATCGCTCTTGTTACTTTCTTCTGCAAGCTGGCAAGCTCTCACGGCCCCCAGGCTTAGTGTCAGGTGGTGGGCAAGTCCCTTCACTCCAGCACAAGACTCTGGAAATTTCCTTTATCACAATCTTCAGTCACCAAAGTTGGTTTGGGGCAACTTCCCCTTAAGCAGCTTCCCTTAGTTTACAGTTTAGTTTTGAATCACCAGGGGATATTTTAAAAATACTGATGACTGGGTTGCACTCCTAGAGCTTCTGATTTAATTGGTCTGGGGTATGGACTAGACCTTGGGATTTTTTAAAGCTCCCTGCAGGATTCCTTTTCGTCTCTGTGCATCCCTTGAAAACTACTGATGTGTAAAGAGGATGAAAAAAGCAGATACTTGTTGTAATGAAATACTTCTCATGTGATACCTCTGGGAAAAAAAAAGGCATTTTCCCTCCCTAGCCAGAGCTTCCAAAAAAGCCCCATGGAAAAGCTAAGTTTCCCTGTGAGGAACCTAAAAACCTCATGCTAAAGACTGTTGCCTCTCGTCCCCACTGGCAATGGATAAGAGCTGGTGATCATCCTTCCCTTTCCCATCAGCCAGTTGACAAAAATAATGGGACAGCTCTACGTGTGTGTTGTGTTGAATAAAAATATACAAAGGAAGCTGGTGAATTCTCTTTCCTAATTAACAAATTTATTAATTTGTTTAAACTCCCAGGAGTCTGATCTCTTCACAGGAGCAGAATAAGTTAATTGCATTCTCATGTTAAAACAGCTTCAATAGTGGGGCACGACCAAGGAGAATGCCTTTTTAATATCCTGTGGTGTGGACGTGGCAGGAGGTGGTTAAACTGATAGAATTCTTACTAAAACAATCAAATGGAAGGTGTTTTTAATGCAGTGTCTCGGAACTACATGAACTTCTCTACAGCCAAGCTCTGCTGGTTTGTTGCTCAGTTCCCACTGGTTTCAGGGTGAATTACATTATATTACAGAGCTGCTAAGAACTCCAGCATCCAAGATACTTGTATTGTCTTTCGCAGGGACACAATTATCACCAGAGTTGTGCATTCCTCTGAGTTACATCTGCCTGTAAAGTGAGGTTTCTTTTGTTAATGTTTGTTCAGTTCAGGTGGAAAACCAACCATGGCTGTCCATTCATCCTTTCCTGTAACAAATATTCACTGAACCTCTATTACATGCTGAGTACAATGCAAGATCCTGGAGTAAAAATGGTAAATGCGACTGGCAGTATATTAATGTAAGGGAGAGAGAATCCATGGATAGTAGAGCCTGGGATTGAAAGCCAGCCTCCCTAATGCCACAGCCAGGTTCTACCACAAACTGTGTGTAATTTCTCTGGGACTCAGTTATTGCATTATAAAATTGGGAGAATAATGGTTTCTTCATATAGAGAGTACATTTATTAGGAAGAATAAATGGAATTATAGATTTGAAATGTTTAGCACCACACTTGGTACATTATGTTATCTTTTCTATTATTGTTTCTACTGTCTCTTTTTATTATGGCCTAAATAAATAAGATTAGTTGTTAGCAAATATTAATGTCGTTGGTAGTTAATCAAAACTCTTGATTTTTCATTGAAGTTGTGGTTTTTTTCAAGGAAAAAAGAAGGCTTCTTATAGTGCACCATGCTTCCATCAAAATGAACATGGCATATTAAAAATTAGTACTTATAAGACTTGGAGATTTTTGTATTTGGTATTTCACACAAGTGGCCATTTGTTAAATGGCTCAGATTAAGTTATAGCTCAAACTTAAGGTTGAACTGGACTTGGCTTACTCCTAGAAGGGGAAGTACTTTTGTAGCCTTTGCTCTATTTTATGGTCACAATCAGCTTTCACAAACTCAGTGATGCATGTGGCAGTGATACCCAGCTCCTTAACATTTTCAGTCAAAGAAAATAGATGCAATCTGTCCTCAAAGATCTACTGCGTGGGATTTCAGTGTCTGTGTCCGTATTGAGATGTGTGAGAACAGCATGAGATAGTTTACCTGCTGTCTTCTCTTCCCTGAGTGGCATGGAGGCTGAGGGTGGGACATACTGGGGGATGAAGCAGAGGAAGGGTCAATCAGAAGACAAATAGCCCTGGAGAACCCTGGATGCCAACCTGAGCTCTGCCGCTAATTGCTGTGTGAGACAGGCCGGGTAACTTAGTGTATTTGGCTTCACTCTCTTCATCTATCAAAAGAAGAGATTGGATTTCCATACACATAGTTTGTGTTTCATTTAGATTTGGAATTTTAATATAATTTGTGGAACACTAGACAGTAGTTTAACTAAGGAGAGAATTGTATTCCGTATATGAAAACAAGACCTAAACAGGATTAATGTGTTAATATATTGCAGGAGACTCAAGTCTTCCAAGAATCTTCAAACAATATTTCTCAGTAAGGGTGTTTTAGGAAAGACCAAGACAGGAGCAAGGATTTCATAAACATAAAATATATACTGTGATACATCTTATCATACCAACAGAACAATTAGAGCTGTAAGCAAATATAAAATGTTCATTATTTATAAGAAGTTTTGAAATAGATGATTAGCTTTAAGTTGGCCAAATATCCTTGTTATCTCCGCATAATTATTAACCTATTCTTTTATTTTCTTTTATTTTTTTAATTTTTATTTTAATTTATTTTTTATTGATGTATACTTGATGTACAATGTGATGTAAGTTACAGGTATACAATATAGTAAATCAAAATTTTTTGATTAAACTCCATTTATAGTTATTATAAAATGTTGGCTATATTCCTTGTGTTGTACAATATATCCTTGTAGCTTATTTTATTTTTAAACTTTTTTTATTTTTTATTTTTTTTTGAATTTTATTTTATTTATTTTTTTATACAGCAGGTTCTTATCAGTCATCCATTTTATACACATCAGTGTATACATGTCAATCGTAATCTCCCAATTCATCACACCACCACCCACACCTGCCACCGCTTTCCCCTCTTGGTGTCCATACGTTTGTTCTCTACATCTGTGTCTCAATTTCTGCCCTGCAAACCAGTTCATCTGTACCATTTTTCTAGGTTCCACGTATATGCGTTAATATACGATATTTGTTTTTCTCTTTCTGACTTGCTTCACTCTGTATGACAGTCTCTAGATTCATCCACGTCTCTACAAATGACCCAATTTCGTTCCTTTTTCTGGCTGAGTAATATTCCATTGTATATATGTACCACTTCTTCTTTATCCATTCGTCTGTCAATGGGCATTTACATTGCTTCCATGACCTGGCTATTGTAAATAGTGCTGCAATGAACATTGGGGTGCCTGTGTCTTTTTGAATTATGGTTTTCTCTGGGTATATGCCCAGTAGTGGGATTGCTGGGTCATATGGTAATTCTATTTTTAGTTTTTTAAGGAACCTCCATACTGTTCTCCATAGTGGCTTTATCAATTTACATTCCCACCAACGGTGCAAGAAGGTTCCCTTTTCTCCACACCCTCACCAGCATTTGTTGTTTGTAGATTTTCTGATGATGCCCATTCTAACTGGTGTGAGGTGATACCTCATTGTAGTTTTGATTTGCATTTCTCTAATAATTAGTGATGTTGATCAGCTTTTCATGTGCTTCTTGGCCACCTGTATGTCTTCTTTGGAGAAAAGTCTATTTAGGTCTCCTGCCCATTTTTGGATTGGGTTGTTTGTTTTTTTAATATTGAGCTGCATGAGCTGTTTATATATTTTAGAGGTTAATCTTTTGTCCGTTGATACGTTTGCAAATATTTTCTCCCATTCTGAGGGTTGTCTTTTTGTCTTGTTTGTAGTTTCCTTTGCTTTGCAAAAGCTTTTAAGTTTCATTTGGTCCCATTTGTTTATTTTTGTTTTTATTTCCATTACTCTAGGAGGTGGATCAAAAAGGATCTTGCTGTGATTTATGTCCAAGGGTGTTCTTCCTATGTTTTCCTCTAAGAGTTTTATAGTGTCCTGTCTTACATTTAGGTCTCTAATCCATTTTGAGTTTATTTTTGTGTATGGTGTTAAGGAGTGTTCTAATTTCATTCTTTTACATGTAGCTGTCCAGTTTTCCCAGCACCACTTATTAAAGAGATTGTCTTTTCTCCATTATGTATCCTTGCCTCCTTTGTCATAGATTAGTTGACCATAGGCATGTGGGTTTATCTCTGGGTTTCTATCCTGCTCAGTTGATCTATAGTTCTGTTTTTGTGCCAGTACCGTATTGTCTTGATTACTATAACTTTGTATTATAGTCTGAAGTCAGGGAGTCTGATTCTTCCAGCTCCATTTTTTCCCCTCAAGACTGCTTTAGCTGTTCGGGGTCTTTTGTGTCTCCATACAAATTTTAAGATTTTTTGTTCTAGTTCTGTGAAAAATGCCATTGGTAGTTTGATAGGGATTGCACTGAATCTGTAGATTGCTTTGGGTAGTATAGTCATTTTCACAGTATTGATTCTTCCAATCCAAGAACATGGTATATCTCTCCAGCTGTTGGTATCATCTTTAATTTCTTTCAACAGTGTCTTATAGTTTTCTGCATACAGGTCTTTTTTTGCAATGGTAAATGGGAGTGTTTCCTTAATTTCTCTTTCAGATTTTTCATCATTAGTGTATAGGAATGCAAGAGATTTCTGTGCATTAATTTTGTATCCTGCAACTTTACCAAATTCATTGATTAGCTCTAGTAGTTTTCGGGTGGCATCTTTAGGATTCTCTATGTATTGTATCATGTCATCTGCAAACAGTTTTACTTCTTCTTTTCCAATTTGTATACATTTTATTTCTTTTTCTTCTCTGATTGCTGTGGCTAGAACTTCCAAAACTATGTTGAATAAAAGTGATGAGAGTGGACATCCTTGTCTTGTTCTTGACCTTAGAGGAAATGCTTTCAGTTTTTCACCATTGAGAATGATGTTTTCTGTGGGTTTGTCATATATGGCCTTTATTATGTTGAGGTAGGTTCCCTCTATGCCCACTTTCTGGAGAGTTTTTATCATAAATTGGTGTTGAATTTTGTCAAAAGCTTTTTCTGCATCTATTGAGATGATCATATGGTTTTTCTTCTTCAGTTGTTAATATGGTGTATCACATTGATTGATTTGCATATATTAAAGTATCCTTGCATCCCTGGGATAAATCCCACTTGATCATGGTGCATGATCCTTTTAATGTGTTGTTGGATTCTGTTTGCTAGTGTTTTGTGGAGGATTTTTGCATCTATAGTCATCAGTGATATTGCTCTGTAATTTTCTTTTTTTGTAGTATCTTTGTCTGGTTTTGGTATCAGGGTGATGGTGGCTTCATAGAATGTGTTTGGGAGTGTTTCTTCCTCTGCAATTTTTTGGAAGAGTTTGAGAAGGATGGGTGTTAGCTCTTCTCTAAATGTTTGATAGAATTCACCTGTGAAGCTGTCTGGTCTTGGACTTTTGTTTGTTGGAAGAGTTTTAATCACAGTTTCAATTTCATTACTTGTGATTGGTCTGTTCATATTTTCTATTTCTTCCTCGTTCAGTTGGAAGGTTATACCTTTCTAAGAATTTGTCCATTTCTTCCAGGTTGTCCAATTTATTGGCATAGAGTTGCTTGTAGTAGTCTCTTAGGATGCTTTGTATTCTTTGTGTTTCTGTGGTGTCTGTTGCAATTTCTCCTTTTTCATTTCTAATTTTATTGATTTGAGTCCTCTCCCTCTTTTTCTTGATGAGTCTGGCTAATGGCTTATCAATTTTGTTTATCTTCTCAAAGAACCAGCTTTTAGTTTTATTGATCTTTGCTATTGTTTTCTTTGTTTCTATTTCATTTATTTCTGCTCTGATCTTTATGATTTCTTTCCTTCTGCTAACTTGGAGTTTTGTTTGTTCTTCTTTCTCTAGTTCCTTTAGGTGTAATGTTAGATTGTTTATTTGAGATTTTTCTTGTTTCTTGAGATAGGCTTGTATCGCTATAAACTTCCCTCTTAGAACTGCTTTTGCTGCATCACATAGGTTTTGGATCATCATGTTTTCATTGCCATTTGTCTCTAGGTATTTTTTGATTTCCTCTTTGGTTTTTTCAATGATGTCTTGGTTATTTAGTAACGTATTATTTAGCCTCCATGTGTTTGTGTTTTTTACGTGTTTTTCCCTGTAATTGATATCTATTCTCATAGCATTGTGGTCAGAAAAGATGCTTGATGTGATTTCAATTTTCTTAAATTTACTGAGGCTTGATTTGTGACCCAAGATGTGATCTATCCTGGAGAATGTTCCATGCACACTTGAGAAGAAAGTGTAATCTGCTGTTTTTGGATGGAATGTGCTATAAATATCAATTAAATCTATCTGGTCTATTGTGTCATTTAAAGCTTGTGTTTCCTTATTAATTTTCTTTTTGGATGATTTGTCCATTCTTTTAAGTGAGGTGTTAAAGTCCCCCACTCTTATTGTGTTACTGTCGATTTCCTATTTATAGCTGTTAGCAGTTGCCTTATGTATTGAGATGCTCCTATGTTGGGTGCATATATATTTGTAATTGTTATATCTTCTTCTTGGATTGATCCCTTGATCATTATGTAGTGTCCTTCTTTGTCTCTTGTAGCATTCTTTATTTTAAAGTCTCTTTTATCTGATATGAGTATTGCTACTCCAGCTTTCTTTTGATTTCCATTTGCATGGCATATCTTTTTCCGTCCCCTCACTTTCAGTCTGTATGTATCCCTAGGTCTGAAGTGGTCTCTTGTAGACAGCATATATATGGGTCTTATTTTTGTATCTATTCAGCAAGCCTGTGTCTTTGGTTGGAAAATTTAATCCATTCACGTTTAAGGTAATTATCAATATGTATGTTCCTATTACCATTTTCTTAATTGTTTTGGGTTTGTTTTGTTTTTTGTTGCAACCTTATAATTTCTCTTTTAATGGTAATCAAGTTTAAATATGTACAGTTCAACTTATACATAGTATTCCTTTATAAAAGGCAGATTTCAGGTAAGCTTCTAAATGCATTCTTAATGTAGAGGCTAATACTTTCTGGCGGTCCTTGGTTCCTGAAGTTTGAACTTCATCAGATGTCTTAAACTTCTGTGAAAATAGTCATGAAGGATATGTTATTTTTGCATAATGAGGTAATATCTCAGGGGCGGGTACTCATCTTCTTAAGAGAGTATAAAGCCACTTGTCTAAACTTGCATGAGGCTGTGGGCACTGCAAAATGCCACCGAAGGTTTTGGGTCAGTGAATATTTTGCTGAAGGAATAACACTTACATTTAACTGAGCACTTTCTTGTAAAAAATATCAAGGTCGGTTTTTGTAGCTGTAAACTGTGTACACGGATAACTACAGGCTGGTCTGTCATGGAGCCAAAAGTTTCACCTGGAAAACAGAACCCACCTCTTTGCTAATGGTACATTTTCAGTAACAAAATGGAGAATACTGTATTGTCAGGAACAGAGAGGCAACTCTATGCCCTTCAACGGTTGCTGGAGACCACTTCTATTTGGAAAACCAGTAGTTCCTATATTCTTGTTTTTGTTTGTTGGCTTGGAAAACAGCATAGAGAGAGATGTAAGTATTAGGTGTCAAGAACGGCTTTGGCAAACCAGTAAGGCACACCGGGTCCCAAGGCTACCCTAATACTGGTGAAGGCAGAGACCACAGGGTATTTAAAACACACGCTATGTTCTTCTCCTGCGGTGGCCCCTCTGGGAGCCTCCCGCTCAGTGAGAGCAGCTATATACATGGTGAGCACAGGGCCACGTGGATGCAGCAGTCTTGCATGACAGGTGCAGACAGTCTGAAGGTTCTGCTTTTTGCTAGTCAGACAGGATGTGGACAAAGGACACTGGAAAGACACCCTTCCCCTTGGGCTGCCCTTTGATGTGCCTGATCCACCACTCCTGGTCCTCCTCCCCAGTGACCATGATCATTTTGCCCTCCATGAAGGTTTGTTTTTGTAGGTTCTTTTCTTCTCTTGTGTTTCCCACTTAGAGAAGTTCCTTTAGCATTTGTTGTATAGCTGTTTTGGTGGTGCTGAATTCTCTTAGCTTTTGCTTGTCTGTAAAGCTTTTGATTTCCCCATCGAATCTGAATGAGATCCTTGCCTGGTAGAGTAATCTTGGTTGTAGGTTCTTCCCTTTCATCACTTTAAGTATATCATGTCACTCCCTTCTGACTTGCAGAGTTTCTGCTGAGAAATCAGCTGTTTACCTTATGGGAGTTCCCTTGTATGTTATTTGTCGTTTTTGCCTTGCTGCTTTCAATAATTTTTCTTTGTGTTTAATTTTTGCCAATTTGATTACTATGTGTCTCGGCATGTTTCTCCTTGGGTTTATCCTGCGTGGGACTCTCTGCACTTCCTGGACTTAGGTGGCTATTTCCTTTCCCATGTTAGGGAAGTTTTTGACTCTAATCTCTTCAAATATTTTCTCTGGTCCTTTCTCTCTCTCTTCTCCTTCTGGGACCCCTATAATGTGAATATTGTTGCGTTTAATGTTGTCCCAGAGGTCTCTTAGGCTGTCTTCATTTCTTTTCATTCTTTTCTTTAGTCTGTTCCGCAGCAGTGAATTCCACCATTCTGTCTTCCAGGTCACTTATCCGTTCTTCTGCCTCAGTTATTCTGCTATTGATTCCTTCTAGTGTAGTTTTCATTTCAGTTATTGTATTGTTCATCTCTGTTTGTTTGTTCTTTAATTCTTCTAGGTCTTTGTTAAACATTTCTTGCATGTTCTCGATCTTTGCCTCCATTCTTTTTCCGAGGTCCTGGATCATCTTCACTATCATTATTCTGAATTCTTTTTTCTGGAAGGTTGCCTATCTCCACTTCATTTAGTTGTTTTTCTGGGGTTGTATCTTGTTCCTTCATCTGGTACATAGCCCTCTGCCATTTCATTTTGTCTATCTTTCTGTGAATGTGGTTTTTGTTCCACAGGCTGCAAGGTTGTGGTTCTTCTTGCTTCTGCTGTCTGCCCTCTGGTGGATGAGTCTCTCTAAGAGGCTTGTGCAAGTTTCCTGATTGGAGGGACTGGTGGTGGGTAGAGCTGGCTGTTGCTTTGGTGGGCAGAGCTCAGTAAAACTTTAATCTGCTTGTCTGCTGATGGGTGGGGCTGGATTCCCTCCCTGTTGCTTGTTTGGCATCGGGCGACCCAACACTGGAGCCTACCAGGGCTCTGTGGTGAAGCTAATGGTGGACTCTGGGAGGGCTCACGCCAAGGAGTACTTCCCAGAACTTCTGCTGCCAGTGTCCTTGTCCTCACAGTGAGACACAGCCACACCCCACCTCTGCAGGAGACCCTCCAACACTAGCAGGTAGGTCTGGTTCAGTCTCCTATGGGGTCACTACTCCTTCCCCTGGGTCCTGATGCACACACTACTTTGTGTGTGCCCTCCAAGAGTGGAGTCTCTGTTTCCCCCAGTCCTGTTGAAGTCCTGCAATCAAATCCCGCTAGCCTTCAAAGTCTGATTCTCTAGGAAATCCTCCTCCTGTTGCCGGACCCCCAGGTTGGGAAACCTGACATGGGGCTCAGAACCTTCATTCCAGTGGGTAGACTTCTGTGGTATAAGTGTTCTCCAGTTTGTGAGTCAGCCACCCAGCAGTTATGGGATTTGATTTTATTGTGATTGCACCCCTCCTACCATCTCATTGTGGCTTCTCCTTTGTCTTTGGATGTGGGGTATCTTTTTTGGTGAGTTCCAACATCTTCCTGTCAATGATTATTCAGCAGTTAGTTGTGATTCTGGTGTTCTCGCAAGAGGGAGTGAGAGCACGTCCTTCTACTCCGCCAGCTTGAACCAATATTTCTCTAGGCTGGAAGTCTGAAATCAGTGTGCCAGCATGGTCAAGTTCTGGTGAGGCCTCTCTTCCAGGTTTCAGATTTCTGATTTCTTGTTGTGTCTTCACATGATCTTATTAATCTATTCTTAATAAAAAGAATAGTAATAACAGAATGTCTCTCAATGCAGATTCCCAATATGTGTTATGGTTTCCATTAAGCAATTTCATTGGGTAATGTACAATGGTTTTCTTTTATTACAGCCCAAATTCTATGGCCATCACAGACAGAATGTACCTCCACCTAAAAGTTGGTTCAGATACTGAGACTAATGACACCACATATAGCAAGAGGTTATGAAGATGTTTGTTGCTCACATAATGAGTATTTCTGGAGGAAGCAGGGGGGGCCCCCCAAGCAGGTGCAAACGTGGCTTGATAAAGCAAGGAAAGAAGACTGGTGTGTAGTTTTATGGTGCTTAGGTTGTGGAGCTGAGGGGAGGTTTCCAATGTGCAGGCAGGGGCTTAGGTGGCTTGAGTCTCCCACTGGCACAAGAAGAGGTTAGCTTGTCCACATATGGGACAGAAGGGGAAGAGAGAGGGGTAAGGCTTAAAATCTGTTGCCAGTCAGATGTCAAAAATGAAGACAGATTCTTTTCTACACTTTCCATAAAATTAATTTCCAGTAAATTTTTAAAAATCCAGATAGAAAGTTCATCAGTTTAATTTAGATGTCTGCAAATATTTTTAAAGTATGACTTGGGTTTCCATTATATTACTGAAACTTTGCAGTCCTCAATTGTATCAATTGTGAGTGATTTTCCTTGATATTTTACAAAGATGCTACTTCCTAAGCCTTATTTTGCCCTGCCTTTTCCCCAAGCTGTATAGGCTGGTGACGTAGCCACACTCACTGAGGCAAGATCACTGAGAAGCCACAAAGCTGGATCAGTGTTCACATGTCTTGAGTACAAGTGAAGTGTAAGTTATGGAAGGGTCCAAAAATGACAGGCATTTCACAAACACTGAATTTCTTTCCCTGTAGTCTTATGTCAGTAAAAAGTTAATTTTCTTTTCCATTTAGCTCATTTATGATTTGATGTAAGCCACTGAACCATCTTTACCTATGTACAGGGTTTTTCTTTTTGGTAATTGGAAATATTATTTAAAATAAAAAACTATCTCAAAGAAATTTCTTGCTGTTTTTATTATTTTAATGTTATTTTATGAACAAATTCTTTGCTGTCATAATGGGTGGAAGTCAATTCAGTCAGAAGAATGGAAGGCAGGTTTCCTATTTGAATCTAAAACATAGATGTTTTCATGATGTTGTTGTTTCTAGAACAAGAGCTTAAAGCTTTTTAGAGATAAGTTCTAATTCTTTTCACTGATGTCAGTTACTGGTTAGAGAAAGATGTCCACTAAGATATTTGATGACAATAATTGATAACAAAAGAAAGGAAATAGAAGTAAAGGCTAGTTGTGGGGTTTATTGAAGTTACGTAGGGGCTACACAGTCTTATCATTTATGTGCATAATTTGGTTTGACCTTATATAATGTGACCTATTTAAACTGTATAAAAGATGTCATACATAACAGAGAGAAGAGGAATCAAATAAGAGAAAATAGATTTAAAGCATTTTATATCAATATTAGATGAGCACATAAATCAAAGCAAATACATGACTTTTAAAAAATATTTTTCTAGCACCTTTATTTTTTAATTTTTTATTGAAGTATAATTGATTTACAATGTAGTGTAAGTTGCAGGTGTACAACAAAGTGATTCAGTTATATATGTGTATATATATATATATATATATATATATATATATTTCAGATTCTTTTCCTATGTAGGTTATTACAAAATACTGAGTATAGTTCCCTGTGCTATACAGTAGGTCCTTGTTGTTTATCTATTTTATATATAGTAGTGTGTATATGTTACTCTCAAATTCCTAGCTTATCCCTGCCCCCAACATTTCCCCTTTGGTAATCATAAGTTTGTTTTTTATGTCTGTGAGTCTGTTTCTGTTTTGGAAATAAGTTCATTTGCATCATTTTTTTTTTTTTTTTTAGATTCCACATATAATTGATACCATATGATATTTGTCCTTGTATGACTTACTTCACTTAGTATGATAATCTCTAGGTCCATCCATGTTGCTGCAAATTGCATTATTTCATTATTTTTTATGACTGAGTAGTATTCCATTGTATATATGTACCACAGCTTCTTTATCCATTCATCTGTCGGTGGACATTTAGGTTGCTTCCATATCTTGGCTATTGTAAATAATGCTGCAATGAACATTGGAGACTAGTAACTTTATTAAAGTGACCTATAAGTCTTGTCACCCACAATCAATGCTCATATAAAACAATGTGACAAGAATTCTTTCCACCTAGATTTTGGTTTCTAATTCAATTAATCACCGAATGTAAAGAGGAGAACAGTTGCCTGAATGCAGTGAAGCAGGAAAGACCAAGATAAGCAGGAAAAACTTGATGCCAGAGAGCAAAAGTATTGTCACCAATATCTGAAAGAACCAAAGAGCTAGCTCAAAAGAGGTTCTCCCTGGCCAAGTCATGAAGATGTCAGATTTCTAAAGAAAATCAAATTTTGTGAAAAGTTACAAGACCATAATGATACTGGAAAAGGACAATTAAAATGAGGTTTGTTAGAAAAAATGGTATAAAACTTTCCAATAACATTAACAAAAAATGTCCATATTGATACATTCTAGCTCTATGTAACCTAGTATTTGTATCACATATGTAGTACATATGCTTTTGTGTAAACTGTGTTTTTTTACACATTTAGTAAAATTTGTAACCATTTTGCCACTTTCTGTATGTTTCATTTGTTTTAACATGTTTAAAAAGCAGTGAAGAGCTTATCAGTGACATTTCTAAATTGGATTTATTACACATACAGGTCTTGCTTAAGTGTTCAGGAAAGTTTTCCCTCTCTGATTGTAAGGCTGACCCATTGGATATTTTTAGTATTTGAGAAAATCATATATATTGTAATTATAGTTTGAATTGCTTGCAAAAATACTATTAGGTAGATATTGCTAAGTATTCACATGATATTTAATAGAATAATTTTATTAATTCATTGAAATAGAGAAAGCAATTGTTCTCTTATGAACAAAAATTATATTTGCAAATTGGAGGCTTATATATACCCAAACAAATATAATTTAGAACACAGTAACTATAGATATATTTTCTACTCTCAAAGTCCCCTTCAGAAACTTTAATCCCAAATTGTTGACATATACCAGACCACCTCACTGCTTATTATTTGTGGCTTTGCATGATGCTATACATTCTTCATTATGCCAGACTCCATCTTTCTCAATAGACTGTAATCGCCTTGAGGACACTTGTCACAAATTTAACACAGTGTCAGGAACACCACAGGTTTTCCTCACTCTAAAATTTTGTTTGTCAGTCACCTAATAAGCTAGATAGATGTTGCCAAATTCAATGATCAATTTCAGTCTAAATGTACTTGAACTCTCAGTAGAGATTACCTCAGTTGTTCACTCCATCCTTCTTTAAACATCATCAGAACACCACATTCTCTTGCTTTTCTTACATCAATGCCCACTCATTCTCATTTTCTAGTGCTGAATTGTCCTCTTCTTCCAGATCTCTAAATGTCAAAGTTCGGGAATTCCCTAGCGGTCCAGTGGTTAGGACTCCATGCTTCCACTGCAGGGGGCTCAGGTTCCCTGGTCAGTAAACTAAGATTCCACGTGCCACATGGTGCAGCAAAAAAAAAAAAAAGTTGAAGTTCTCCCAGGTTCACTCTTCATGGCAATCCCATGTTATTACTCTATGTCATATGGCTATCAGTTCCATATAGATATTTAGGATGCTCAGACTTATATCTCCAATCTGGATACTTTCTAACTATCATCTCTACTTGGATGTCTAATGAGCATCTCAAACATAATACGTCCAGATAGAAATCTTGTTCAGCCACCCACCCAACACATTTCTCCCTAATTTCTCCACATTCCCCAAAGCAGACTATTCTTCCAGTTTCCTAGGTCAAAAGGAAGTAGGCTTGATTCCTCACTTTCTTTACAATCCATGTAAAATTGAAAAGCGAGTCCTGCCTGCTCTATCTTTAGAAAAAATCTCCAATCCCACCACTTCTCTCTTCCCCCTCGGATACTAATGACTGGAGCCTCCTATTTAATTCCCACGGTTCTATTCCTAACCAGCTTCTAACTATTCTCCACAAAGCACTCAGAGAAATCTTTTAAGTATGTAAACCAGATCATCTAGATGGACTGGAATCATGGATCTAAAATCTTCTGAATTCTGCTATTATTAATTGCTGGATGAGTAGTCCAGTACATTATTAATATGCAAGGATAAAAAAGCCCTTATCATGTCACACATACCCTCATATCTGGTCTGTGATTGTCTTTCAGCCTCGTGTATTGGTTGCTGCCTTTGGCCATTCTGCTCCAGGAATATTGACCTCCTTATTGTTGTTTCTCCTTCAAAGAAAACTTCTTCCTGCTCACAACATAATCTTTGTTATTTCCTCTGTGGTTATAGGGACACTGCTAGATCCCTGATCCTATAGACAAACATTTTTATTAGGTTGCTTACTCAGTCTTTCAGTGGATAAATAGGGGATAGATAGATAGATAGTCTTCTATATCTATAGATAGATTGTCATTTCTCACACATACCATTACCTGACATTTATTAATTTATTCACTATCCATGTTCCCCAACTAAAGTGTAAAACGGGAAATTTTTCTTTTAAGTTCTGTATCCCCAGAATACACCTTACTTGACACTTAGTAATTATTCAAGAAAATACTTGTCAAACAAGATGATTGTGGTATAGAAGTTGATGATAAGGATAATTAAAATTAGAAAATTAGATTAGACTTTTTAGTAATTTTCCTAGGGAATAAACAACAAGCAAACAACAAAGAAACAAAAATGATTCATTATATGTGCCTTGGTCATCAGTTCAAACTTCTGAAATTCTTTTCAATTAGTTAGTATGTAACCATAATTCTAGCTGCCATTTATTGAATATGTGCTGTGTGTCAGATGTTCTTCTGCAATATATACATAAATTGTCTTTCTTTAATTCTCACAAATTCCCATATGATGTATATATTTCTGTTTCCATTTTGTTGATAAGGAATGGAAACCTTAAAGAGATTAAATAACATTGCAAGTTCCACTCTCACTGGGTAAGAAAGCCTGGTTTTGAACTCAGGTCTCCAAGCTATAGTGCCCATGTCCTTTGAACTCTGTATCCCATCATTTCAAAGAGCGAAAAAAATGCCATGTAAAGTTCAAATTAAGCGCTGTATAATAGAAATATAACGTGAGCTATATGTATAATTTTTAATTTTCAAGTAGACATATTAAAAAGTAAGAAAAATAATTTTAATAATGTATTTCATTTAACCCAGTATATAAACGATATTATTTCAGTAAGTAATAGTTATCAAAATTATTATTTAAATGTTTTTCACTTCTTTATACTAAGTTTTTGAAAGCTGGTTTGTATTTTATATGTACAGCATATCTCAATTTGAGCAGCTACATTTCAAAAGCTGCAAGTTGCATGTAGCTACCATACTGGACAATACAGAGCTCTCCATTTAATTCAATAAAGTATATATTTAATGTCTTTATTTTTCTATACCTACAGTGCCCTGAATAGGTCTGCTTTTAAAATGCTTATTGTTAAAATCTAGGCATCACACGATGCAATATGAACTAAAAAGAAAAATCAAAAGTTCACATTCTATAACTAATGAGAACCTACTGAATAGCACAGGAAACTCTACTCAATGCTCTGTGATGACCTAAATGGGAAAGAAATCTAAAAAGGAGTGGACATATGTACACGTATAACTGATTTACTTTGCTGCACAGCAGAAACTAACACAACATTGTAAAGCAATTATACTCCAATAAAAATTAATTTAAGAAACTATTAGGTATACAATAAGCTACAAGATATATTGTACAACATGGGGAAGATAACCAATATTTTATAATAACTATACATGGAGTATAACACTTAAAAATTGTGAATTACTATATTGTACACCTGTTAACATATAATATTACTGTACATCGACCATACTTCAATTAAAAAGAAATAAAAGAAGCACTCAAGCAAAAAAAAGAAAAAAGAGTTCACATTCAACTACGTTGAAAACTCTGGGTCTACCGATTTCTAGAGCAGGGATTAGCGGGGATTGCCCTAATTTGTAAAGATACTCATCAGCTGTTTGATCAACTGTTTGTGTAGCAGGTGATTATGTTATATGACAGCATTTCTACTCCTGTTGAGCCCAAGAGAGCAATACATTATTCAACAGTTTTGAGCAAGCATTTCTAATATTCCCCCTTACCTGTCATGATCTGACGGGAGAAAACTTGTGCTTCAGTACTCAGATTAAAGTATGAAAGGTAATCAGCTAATGTAACCCAACTAGGAAAAGAAAAGAAGGATACCACAATGATAACTTTTGCAGGCAAAATCCACCACGGACTATTAAAATTAGTGAACAAAAGTTTGAGGAACAGGATATTGGCATACTCTCAAAGTATCTCCTCAAGATATTTACCCATTACAAATGAAAAATAGTAACTGTACAGAGAAATGATCAAGTAATCTAGCTAATATCATTAGTAATGAGACATCTCAACTTCATGTATGAGTTCAACCTAATCAGGAAAACACCAGCAGACAAAAATTCGAGAGTCATACTACCAAATACCTGATAACTGCTCTTCAAAAGTCTCAAGGTCATGATAGCCAAGGAAAAACTAAGGAATTGCCACAAACTGAAGAGACTAAAGAGACATGAAAACCAAATGCAATGCGGGATCCTAGACCAGGGAAAGCACATTAGTGGGAAAACTAGTGAAATTCTAATGAACTCTGATATTTATTTATTATTAGTACACCAATGTTATTTTTAATTAATTTCTTTATTGTATTATGGGTAATGCAAGATGCTAAATTAGAAAAAGCTGGATGGTCAAGAGAATATGTAAACTGTATTATTTTTGTAACTTTTCTGTAAATATAAAACAATATCAAAATTTTGAAAAAATTAAGGGAAAGATTTGCACAACTCATTTCTTGGTGCTATTTTTGTACAGTTGTTCTACTCTTTGTCAATGCTTACCCATCACTGGAATAAACTATTCAGCTGAGTTTTAAAAGCATAGCTAATTATGCCATATTGTGTAGGCAAAATAATCCATTAACCGATTTTTTCACTTTTCAACTAGTTATTTACAGCTGTTTAACCTCAATCCAAGAGAGTGCTCTTAGGAGGTGGATGATAATTTTTTCTGTTTTCAAATACTTGCAAACTCATACAGCTCTTATCAACTAAATTCTCTTTGTTATGCTATACATCATACATTATGATGATATATGGAGCTTTACAATATATCATCATGATATTTATTACATTTTCTTGAGCTTCCCATGGTAGAAGGACTTCTTTAAGTAGGTCATAAAACATACACTCAAAGTAAAGAGTAATTCCTACAATGTATTAGAAAAAGCTTGAATGCTGTTCAATATAGGTAGGATTTAGGAAGAAAATCCATCTCACGCTTCCTTCTTACTTTGTATACTAGGCAAAAGATTCTCCAATTTAAAAGAAAGAATGACGTTTTCACACAATGGTATTCCTGTCCCCTGGAGCATTTCAGTGCCCAAGAAAAGGCAGATTTCAGGGACCTATTAACAACATCAATGTTGCTCACTGACAAATGAGGGTGAAGCACAGAAGCCCACTCAAAGGAGTAGGGGCAACCTAGCTTTTCTCTCAAAAGGGCTTTTCAGAATAGGCAGAAGACCTAAATAGACATTTCTCCAAAGAAGAAATACAGATGACCAATAGGCTCGTGGAAATATGCTCAACTTCACTAATTATTAGAGAAATGCAATTCAAAACTACAGTGAGGTATCACCTCACACCCATCAGAATAGCCATATTTAGAAAGTCTACAAATAACAAATGCTGGAGAGGGTGTGGGGAAAAGGGAACCCTCCTACACTGTTGGTGGAAATGTATATTAGTGCAGCCACTATGGAAAGCAGTATGGAAGTTCCTCAAAGACCTAAAAATAGAGTTGCCATATGATCCAACAATCCCACTCCTGGGCATATATCCAGACAACACTATAATTTCAAAAATATACATGAACCCCTATGTTCATAGCAGCACTATTTACAATAGGAAAGACATGGAAACAACCTAAATGTCCATCAATAGAAGAGTAAATAAAGAAGATGTGATACATATATACAATGGAATACTCAGCCATAAAATAGAATGAAATAATGTCATTTGCAACTATATGAATGGACGTAGACATTATCATACTAAATGAAGTAAGTCAGAAAGATAAGGACAAATACCATATCACTTATATATCACTTATATGTGGAATCTAAAATATGACACAAATGAACCTATCTATGAAACAGAAACAGACTCACGGACATAGAGAACAGACTGTGGTTGCCAAAGGGGAGAAGGTTGGGGGAGGAATGGAGTGGGAGGTTGGGATTAGCAGATGTAAGCTTTTATATATAGAATGGATACACAACAAGGTCCTACTGTATAGCACAGAGAACTATGTTCAGTATCCTATGATAAACCGTAATGGAAAAGAATATATAAAAAAAAGAATGTATATATATGTATAACAGGATCACTTTTTTGTACAGCAGAAATTAACAGAACATTGTAAATCAACTATACTTCAATTAAAAAAAAAGAAGGAAAGGGTTTTTTAGGATGAAATTATGCTGCTTGGTTCTACAAATGATTATCTTTCTGCGGCACCAGGAATGTTTTCAGTAGGCTATGTGGTGTGAGTAATGGGAAATATAAATGAACCCCACCTTGGGGGTGCTTAACATCCAAAGGGATTCCCAGACCATTCTGGAAATCCTGGTAATCTGACTGCAGCCTTATCAGGCTCACCACAATTTTTACTCTAACCACAAACTACCTGATCAGAAAGGGAGTATCTGGGGCTTGAACCTGAAGATTGAATTTGAGTGAAAACCAGGTTTCAGTAAATGAACTTTGTTCTATTTATTTATTTTTTCCACATAAATGTAAATGAGCCCTTTATAGAAGTCATGGTAAATGCACCATTTTAGAGTTTACAGAGAATGTTTATTTAAAATACTTAAACAACCCAGTCTGCAGGTTTGGCCTTCCCTCACAAAATAAACAGCCACCCATTAGATAACCATTAGTGCAGGCAGGGGTTTAAAGAGCAAGGATTCCCATTAAGCAGGTTGAAACACATCCTTTTAATTATGAAGTCAGAATAATGCAGTGGGTGGGATTCAGTACTTAATTATTAGGACTATCTTGATGTCCTTTTCTATTTATTGCTTGAATGTATAAATGTGATGCTTCTAAATTGTTGATTTTTTTTCTTTTGGAGAAGTTAATTTTAAGGAGATAAGAGACACAGGTTTTTAGGGTTTTTTTTCCATTATGGTTTATTTCAGGACACTGAATGTAGTTCTCTGTGCTAAACAATAAGAATGTTGTTTATTCATTCTATGTATGATTGTTTGCATTGGCTAGTCCCAAACTCCCAATCCAATCCTCCCCCTACCCTCCTACCCACCTTGGTAACTACAAGTCTGTTCTTTATGTGTTTCATAGATAAGTTCATTTGTGTCATATTTTACACTTCACATATAAGTGATATCATATGGTATTTGTCTTTCTCTTTCTAACTTACTTCGCTTAGTATGATAATATCTATGTCCAACCATGTAGCTGCAAATGGCATTATTTCATTCTATTTAATGGCTGAGTGGTATTCCATTGTATACATGTACCACATCTTCTTTATTTATTCTTCTATCAATGGACACTTAGGTTGTTTCCATGTCTTGGCTATGTAAATAGTGCTACTATGAACATTGTGGTGCAAGTATCTTTTTGAATTATAGTTTTGTCCAGATATTTGCCCAAGAGTGGGATTGCAGGATCATGTGGCAACTTCATTTTTAGTTGTTTGAGGGACCTCCACACTGTTCTCCATAGTGGCTGCACTAATATACATTCCTACCAACAGTATAGGAGGGTTCCCTTTTCCCCACACCCTCTCCAGCATTTGTTATTTGTTGACTTTTTAGAGATGGCCATTCTGACCAGTGAGAGGTGATATCTCACTGTAGTTTTGATTTGCATTTCTCTGATAGTTAACAATGTTAGGCTTCTTTTCACGTGCCTATTGGCCATCTGTATGTCTTCTTTGGAGAAATGAGGCACAGGTTTTATTTGGTTTCATATTCAGTGCTGAAAGCTACTAATGATTCCCACTGGCTTAAGTCTATAGCTAAATAAGCAGACTGTAGTAAAATATTGAGACATCTTTTCCACTAATTCCAGAGGATCAATCAGGATTATTTGCGTTCAGTCCTCCCCTTCTCATATACAACATTTATTTTAGGTATTATTTCTCACTCAATTATCTTCTCTGACCAACCATCTCAGTGTCTACTGTTTCAGAGTTGGTTCGTTCCTTCTTTTTAGAGCTGAATTAATAGTTCTCTGTCTGGCTGTGCCACAGTTTATTTATCCATTCACCTACTGAAGGACATCTTGTTTGGTTTCAAAATTTGGCGATTATGAATAAAGTTGCTATAAACATGTGTGCGGGTTTTTGTGTGAATCTAAGTTTTCAACTCCTTTAGGTAAATACCAAGGAGAACAACTGCTGGATCACATGGAAAGATTATGCTTAGTTTTGTATGAAACTGCTAAATTGTCTTCCAAAGTGGCTGCACCATTTTGATTTCACATCAGCAATGAATGAGTGTTCCTGTCCACATCTTAGCCAACATTTGATGTTGTTGGTATTCTGGATTTTAGCCATAGTAATAGGTGTGTAGTGGTATCTCATTGCTTTAATTTGTGTTTTCCCTGATGACATATGATGTGAAGCATGTTTTCATATGCTTATTTTCCATCTGCATATTTTCTTTGGTGAGGGGTCTATTAAGATAAGATATCTGTTAATGTCTTTGGCTCATTTTAAAACTAGGTTTTATTTTCTTTTCGAAATATATTGGACTTGCCTACTTTATTTGGGTATTAAAATATTGAATCACTAAATGTGGGCTATGAGTTATCTGTTTTCCTCCCTTTGAAATTTTACCTCCTTAAAAAGCAAGGTTCCAGATATATACAGCTATAATTTCAGGTGCCAGTTTCGTGTTCTTCTCAACAGACATCACTGAAAAAAAAAAATAATATTAACTAAAATTCTGGTGTTTTATTTTAATTTTAACGAAATTTACTTCAATTCCAAATTTTAAAATGAATCATTTTTTAATCATTTTGTTAGCATGTTATTAATTCACCATTTCCTGGGTTTGCTTGTTTACAGACCTTGGGTCACTACAAAGAAGCAATTTTTGGAATTCATTTTTTTCATCTTTCACATATGACAAGAATTGTCATTCATGTTTAGTGGCAAATTTGTTTTAGTTAATAGCCCTTTCATGGTGATGGCCATATTTTAGGAACAAACCAATCTTACTGGATACTGAATGTAATTAACAGAATTTCCAGTTTCTCCACCCAGATAGAGAAGGTTGTTCACTTCATCAGTTTTCCCGAAGCATCCATCTTCTGGACACAATATCAATCAGAAGACAAGAGAAGCAGAGGAAACATTTTACTGCATAACTGCAAGAGTCAAAGACATCACATTCTCTTTAAATACAGACTTACCTCAATAATGATTGCTCAGGTAATGACTTTTCACCATAATTGCTCTTTAAAAATGGTATTTTGATGCTACAGTTTCAGGCAAAATTACACTCATTCATTTGACACAATAGACAGAGGACATCACATGGAATAAATTAGGTAAGCGTGCTGTGTTTAGATCAACACCAAGAGTGGTGCTTTGCATATACACATTAAGAGGAAACAATGAAGAGGAATCATCCTCCACAACTCTTCAGGCTGTTGTGTGTGTGTCCTATTTCCATGTGTTTTGAGCCCTTTGCTAAAAGGTTTAGCACTTGATTAAATCAAGTTAAACTAAACTAAAGATCTTCTGTGTCTTAATTTTAAGTTTCAATTTGAATGTGAGAAGATCATGAGCTTTAGAAAGGTTCAAATATTAGTGAAAATAATGGTACAGAAAGAAAGGCCCTTCCAAACAATGACTCCCTGGAACTCCCTTTCAACTACTGCCATCCACTCTCAAGTCTTCATTTCATATTTTGACAAGTACAATAAATCTTTATTTCATTAAATTTTATGTATATAATATTTGTGTACTTTAAAATTGCTGTTTATTACTTATGTCAACTTGTTTTCATTGGTCATTTGATATATTTTTATCTGTGATACATTTATGCATATTTTTGTCTTGGACTAGAACATATCATTTTTCCTATAAAATCAATGAAAAAATATATTGTTTTCATTCCATGTATTTGCACTTAAAATCGTGTCTTCAGGAAGAGATAAAAGTCAGTGAGAGGGAGATAGGTAAACCAAGCAGAAAGAGAGAGAAGGTAGGAAAAAAAAATCTGAAATACCAACCCGTTTCCTATAGGTGTACCTTATTTTCCTTAGGGCCTCAGTACCTCTTATTCTTGCTGGCTGTTAAAAATATATATATATTTGAGTTATAGAAAATCCAGTTTTTAATGTTTATGAAGGACCTGCATTCTGGAAGCATATTATTGAAGCCCCTGGCAAGCACAATCTTCTGATGTTAAACATAGCATAGAGGTGATGAAGATTAAATTTGTGCAGAAGCTGACGACTTTGTCGATAGGTTCCCAGGTCTCACACCTGTGTTGTAGGTCTAAAATTAAAGTTGTGGTAGGTGATATTATTACTGAGTTGTTCTGAAAGGCATCACTTACTCCATATAATTGAAACAGAGTGTATTCCTACAAACATTAGCATGTCATAAATCATATGGGTTTTGGAAAACTACTGGCTTTCAACAGAGCTTTATTTAATGAAAATTAACACAATAAAATGTCTTTATTGCAGGAATCATGCTGCAATGGAACCCATTCAAAACACATGTCTTTCATTTTTTTCTTGAAAGACTAAAACATCTTGCCAAAATAAGATAGGCAAAAAAGAAAAAAAAAGTTTGATTATTTAACATTCCATGATTTGTAATGGATGGAGTATTAGAGAATAACAGTGATGAATACCAGAATTGATCTCATGTCACCAACTTAAGACTTTATTTTTGGTAGCATTTTACAGTGACATGTGGTAAAGGTAGCCAAAGTGTTAGACCAGAAATGAGGGGGTGGAGAAAAAAATCCAATTTTGTTCCATAAGAATTGGGAATTGGGAACAGTCTTTTAAAATGTTAGTTCAGCTGAGACTTTCTGATGAGTAGGAAGGTCTGAGTAATTTGCTTTGGAAAGTAGTCATTTGAAATTGCTGGCTATTTTTTTGAGAGCTAACGAGAGCAGGTAACATGTAGCATACTTTTAAAAGGAATCACTTAAAGTTAACAGTTCCTTCTAAAATGACATCCTTGTTCAACCAAACCCCCAGCAGAGAATTACCACTTGTGTACATTTATATTAGGCGGGTTTAGGCTGAAAGCATATTAAATGAGACATTTGCAAGATCTTCAGAAAATTAATTTATACTGAACTTGGCATGACAACAAGAGGGGGAATATTCTCATAGATTTTTGGCATGCTTAAACACTAGACATGACGTTTGTGGAAATGTAATTAAGTGCGTAAAATATACTTCATAATAGTACAGTTGGCAGGAAAGCTGAAAAAAGCCTCTATTAAAAAAGTGAAAGCATTTAATGTAAGGGCAGCTATCCAATGTGAGCATCTTGAGCTTTGTTATTTATTATTATTGACGGCATATTTTCTTTACTAGCATGGGCAAAGTGAGAAGCATTTTTTGAACATAAAACTGAATATATTATTTAGCCTGTGACAACAAACATTACTGTAAACATAATTTTTAAAATTAGCTGACAAAAACTGACCTATATTTACATATTATCCATAATATCTGATAACCCAACACTAAGTTAGACACTATACCATTGAGACTCACTTATCCATCTCTCACAGCTACTTATCATAGTTGTCTTCTAGAATCCCAGGTGGATTTGGTAACTTGTTCAAAATAGTGCAGATGGAACAAAACACCTTCTGCTACTCCCAACTCTAAAGCCTAACTCCAGTCTAAGAAGATGGAAATCCAAATGGGGAAACCTTCATCAGTCTAGAGCAACTTCCATGGATCCAGGGAAGGAGAAGATTGCGGCTACCTTAAAATCAAGAGCTCAGTTCATACAGAGTGAAGTAAGTCAGAAAGAGAAAAACAAATACCGTATGCTAACACATATATATGGAATCTAAAAAAAAAAAAAGGTTCTGAAGTACCTAAGGGCAGGACAGGAATAAAGATGCAGACATAGAGAATGGACTTGAGGACATGGGGAGGGGGAAGGGTAAGGTGGGACGAAGTGAGAGAGTGGCATGGACATATATACACTACCAAATGTAAAATAGATAGCTAGTGGGAAGCAGCTGCATACCACAGGGAGATCAGTTCCATGCTTTGTGACCACCTATAGGGGTTGGATAGGGAGGGTGGGAGGGAGATGCAAGAGGGAGGGGATATGGGTATATATGTATATGTATAGCTGATTCACTTTGTTATACAGCAGAAACTAACACAACATTGTAAAGCAATTATACTCCAATAAAGATGTTTAAAAAAAAAAAGAGTTCAGTATGCCTAAGGAGCAGAGTTTAAGGGTAGATAAGCAGTTTAAGCAGAGTTTAAGGGTAGCTAGATATTCTACCCTTCACCCTTGGGTGAAGGGTAGAATATCTATCTTTGAGGTGGAATTATCACTGGAAACTATTAAGTAAGCCTATGCGTATATCTATTGTAAACTCATTTGATTTACTTTTGACTTCCTGTAGTTATATGCACCAAATGCTTGTTTTGATCCCAGTTTTGAAGATCTGTTCTCCTCTCCTTGTTTAGGACACTCTAGAATTACATTTGACAATGAGGAGGGATACACTAAAGCTTCAAAGAGACTTATAGTTGGAGGAATCTCTCATATCCTGTTCCCTAAATGTCTATCTCTCTATTCCATAGCTTGCCGGCTCAGCTTCAAGGGCAAATGGGACTATAAAATCTCTAGTCCAACACTAGTAACCAGACTTATAGTCATGCTTATGGTCAAACTATAGCCTCATTCTCCAATTTGAATTATTAGGTTACAATCTCATTTTTGAGATGCTTTTCACTATAGTCCACGTGTATCATTTTGACATTTCATAGTTAAATAACTTAGTGGTGTTAAAAACAAAATTTAATGACATAAATTTTAAAGATTTCATTGGCTTTATTCAATGATTCATGAATCAGAAAGCACCCGTAGGAAGGAACTCTGAGGAGCTGTACAAAATGAAAGACTTTTATAGGCAGAAGGGAGCAGGAATAAGGAAATTATACTAGATGAAAAAGCAAATTGGTTATGGCAAGGTCACTTTCCTTTAGAGGATGGTCAGGGTCTAGCAGGCAGACTACATAACCAGTGCTGATTAGGCAATTCTTGATTGTCTGGTTTAAGATTCCATTTTTGGAAGAGCTGTAACTGTAATCAAGTCTTGGTTTGGTGGTGTGGAGCTTAGAGTAAGTGACTCCATTTTAGGGCTGCTGTCTTATTTTTAACAGTGGCTTAAGCATTAAGCATTTTGTTGGTTCAAGAGTGTGTGTATCAGCTAACTGCTTCTGGGCTAGGCTGAGATGTGTCTGAGGATGGCTGCAGTGTTTGTTGGTCTAGGCTGTCCTCAGCTAAGATGGCTCCTCTCTGCCCCATGTCACCCCTTCCCCTCCAACAAGCTAAGTGGAAATAAAATTTGTATAGGCTTTTGGATCAGCAATCTAGCAACTTCTATTAAAATTAAATATGTCTAAACACTTAAAATGAGCAATGGCATTATTAGAATACCATCACATAGACAAAGGAAATGAGAGGACACCAAACTATGTGGGCAAACTTAAGAATTTTCTGGCAGCAAAAACTTTGAGTTTACTATTCATACACTTTCAATAAAGAAACAAATAAAGGATACATTCAGGAAAGAAGAAACTGAAAATGGAAGGAAAAAGAAGGGTAGACGAAAGAATGGTTGTCAAAGACATTTATTAAATTAATTAAAAAATTGACTATTGGAAAACAGTTTAAAGTAATGACAGATTTGATGATTATTAAAACAAGGTGGAGTTAAAATTCTAGAAGTACAAGTTCTCAAAAAATTTCCTTAAAAAATGCTTTAAAAAGTGTTACAAAATGTGCCCCAACATAAAAGGACATTAATTTTTTTAAAAGAAAAATATGATATCCAGGAGAGCTGAGATGCAACCACAATAGTTGAAAGAAATTTTTGTTTTGCTAGTAAGAAGAGGTCTTAGAATGACAGCTTTATATATGTACAACATGTTCACAGTACCATGTAAGACACAAGGGTGATAGGAGTTAAAGAATTATAAAATTCCTATAATATTGAGAAGACAAAAATTTTTATTATTTTGAAATTTTGTTTAGAAAAAATTCATGTTAAGAATTAAGGTGAGTTAAGGGTGAATGATGTCAGTGAGAATGGCAAACTAAGGACCTCCAAAAATTCCACCCTTCATAAAAGCGATGATAAACTGGCAAAGTTGTCAGGATCTTATTTTTTCAGAACTCTGGAAATTAACCAAAAGCCTGCAGCAATCCAGAGAGCTTTAAAGAAAAACAGCTGAATCCATGTAAAAAGAGAGAGTTTTGTGGTCTTTTAACTTACCCTAGTCCCATTTCTCACACTCCAACTTATAGTAGCTTGAAAAAACAAGCTCACATTCCCAATACTGATGGGGGCAGAACAGAGCTGCAGCTCTTTCAAATTCTCATTCCCAAAGAATTATCATTATTTAACCTGTCTAATGGTTCCCTGAAAGACCTCACTTGAAAAGATCATCTTTATCTAACCTGATTAAGTGCTCACCTCATGCTAAAAGCCCCTCTTTGGGGGACATTTATCAAAAACATTTACAGGCAAATATTTTAATGTCATGGCTGCCTGAGGCAATGGATAACGTTTGGGGTAAACCAGAGACTAATGAAAAAGCGTAAAAGGAAAAGCTGTGGAATGACATGTCCATAGGGGCTTTGACATGCTTTGACATATTCCTGGGAATCTAGAAGCCTATGCACACATGTAAGGCTGTGTGCATGCTCAGGAAAGAAATTAAAGAAGTATCCATTGCCTTTTTTGCAGAAAAAGCTTGCTGATACTTAAAATAATATGGAAATACAAGGGACACAGAATAGTATCTTGAAAAAGAACAAAGTTGGAGGACTCAATCCTTTTTGATTTCAAAACTTACTACAAAGCTACAGTAATCAAGTGTGTGTGGTATTAGAACAGACATATAAATTAATGGAACAGAATTGAGAGTACAGAAATAAACCCATACATCTATTGTCAATTGATTTTTGACAATAGTGTCAAGAGTATACAATGGGGAAATAATAGTCTTTTCAACAAATAGTGCTGAGACATCTGGTTATCCACATGAAAAAATGAATTTGGAGCCCTAACTCACACCACATACAAAAATTAACTCAGAATGGATCAAAGACTTAAATGTAAGAGCTGATACCATAAGAATCCTAGAAGAAAATATAAGTGTATATATTCATGACTTTAGATTAGGCAAATCTTTCTTATATGACCCTGAAAGCACAAGCAACCTGCCTTAGTCTGTTCAGGCTGCTGTAACAAAATGCCACAAACTGGGTAGCTTATAAACAACAGAAATTTATTTCTCACAGTTCTGGATGCTGATAAGTCTAAGATCATGGCTCTGGCAGATTCAGGGTGGTGGCTGGTGAAAGTTCACTTCCTGGTTCGTATGTGGTGTCTTCTTGCTATGTACTCACATGGTGAAAATGGCTAGAGATGTCTGTGGGTCTCTTTTCTAAGTCACAGATTCCGTTCATAAGGGCTCCACCCTCATAACTTAAGTATTTTACAAAGGTCTCACCTCCTAAAACCATCATCTTTTGGGTGTTAGGATTTCAACAGATTAATATGGCAGGGGGAGGGGGTACACACATTTGGAATACAACACAACCAAAAAAAAGGAGATAAATTGGACTTTATCATTTTAAAAACTTTTGAGTATCAAAAAACACTATCAAGAAAGTGAAATAATCCATAGAATGAGAGAAAATATTTGCAAATCATATGTCTGATAAGTTTCTAAAATCCAGAATATATAATGAAGATGTACAACTCAACAATAAAAATGCAAATTACCCAATTAAAAAGTGAGCAAAGGACTTGAATAGACATTTCTCCAAAGAAGATATACAAATGGCCAATAAGTACATAAAAAGATAATCAACATCATTAGTCATCAGGTAAATGCAAATCAAAACCACAATGAAATACCACTTCACAAACTGTAAGATGACTACGATAAAAAAACACAGATAATAAAAAGTGTTAATGAAGATGTGGAGAAATTGGATCCTCATACATTACTGATGGGAATGTCACATGGTGTGGCTGTGGAAAATAATTTGGCAGTTCCTCAACAAGTTAAACCATGCAGCCAGGCAATTTCACTCCTAGGTGTATACTAAGGGAACTGAAAACATATGTTAACATAAAAACCTATACACCAATCTTTACAACAGCGTCATTCACAATAGCAAAAGATGGAAACAGCCCAAAAGCCCATCAGCTGATGAATGGGTAATATAATATACTCATACAATGGAATATCTTTCAGACAAAAAGAGGAATAGAGCACTGTTGCAAGCTACATCATGGATGAAGCTTGAAAACATTAGAGTAAGCTAGATCCAGAAAAACTATCAATTGTATAATTCCACTTATATAACGTGTTCAGAACCGGCAAATCCATAGAAACAGATAGTAGATTAGTGGCTGCCAGGAGCTCCAGGGAGAGGAATGGAGAGCTGGGGAACAAATGTGACAGATGCAAGGCTTCTTTAAAGATGATGAAAATGTTTTGGATTAGGTAGTTGCAATGATTTTACAGCCTTGCTGTTATACTAAAAACCACTGAATTGAACATTTTAAAATAGTGAATTTTTTTTTTTTTTTTTTTTTTAACATCTTTATTGAAGTATAGTTGCTTTACAATGGTATGCTAGCTTCTGCTTTACAACAAAGTGAATCAGTTACACATATACATATGTTGCCATATCTCTTCCCTCTTGAATCTCCCTCCCTCCCACCCTCCCTATCCCACCCCTCTAGGTGGTTACAAAGCACCGAGCTGATCTCCCTGTGCTATGCGGCTGCTTCCCACTAGTTATCTATTTTACATTTGGTAGTGTATATATGTCCATGACACTCTCTCACCCTGTCACATCTCACCCCTCCCCCTCCCCATATCCTCAAGTCCATTCTCTAGTAGGTCTGTGTCTTTATTCCCATCTTGCCACTAGGTTCTTCATGACCTCTTTTTTTTTTTTTTTTTTTTCCCTTAGATTCCATATATATGTGTTAGCATACTGTATTTGTTTTTCTCTTTCTGACTTACTTCACTCTGTATGACAGACTCTAACTCCATCCACCTCATTACAAACACCTCCATTTCATTTCTTTTTATGGCTGAGTAATATTCCATTGTATATATGTGCCACATCTTCTTTATCCATTCATCCGATGATGGACACCTAGGTTGCTTCCATGTCCTGGCTATTGTAAACAGAGCTGCAATGAATATTTTGGTACATGACTCTTTCTGAATTATGGTTTTCTCAGGGTATATGCCCAGTAGTGGGATTGCTGGGTCATATGGTAGTTCTATTTTTAGTTTTTTAAGGAACCTCCATACTGTTCTCCATAGTGGCTGTATCAATTTACATTCCCACCAACAGTGCAAGAGTGTTCCCTTTTCTCCACACCCTCTCCAGCATTTATTGTTTCTAGATTTTTTGATGATGGCCATTCTGACCGGTGTGAGATGATACCTCATTGTAGTTTTGATTTGCATTTCTCTAATGATTAATGATGTTGAGCATTCTTTCATGTGTCTGTTGGCAATCTGTATCTCTTCTTTGGAGAAATGTCTATTTAGGTCTTCTGCCCATTTTTGGATTGGGTTGTTTGTTTTTTTGTTATTGAGCTGCATGAGCTGCTTGTAAATCTTGGAGATTAATCCTTTGTCCGTTGCTTCATTTGCAAATATTTTCTCCCATTCTGAGGGTTGTCTTTTGGTCTTGTTTATGGTTTCCTTTGCTATGCAAAAGCTTTTAAGTTTCATTAGGTCCCATTTGTTTATTTGTGTTTTTATTTCCATTTCTCTAGGACCTGGGTCAAAAAGGATCTTGCTGTGACTTATGTCATACAGTGTTCTGCCTATGTTTTCCTCTAAGAGTTTGATAGTGTCTGGCCTTACACTTAGGTCTTTAATCCATTTTGAGTTTATTTTTGTGTATGGTGTTAGGGAGTGTTCTAATTTCATACTTTTACATGTACCTGTCCAATTTTCCCAGCACCACTTATTGAAGAGGCTGTCTTTTCTCCACTGTATATGCTTGCCTCCTTTATCAAAGATAAGGTGACCATATGTGCGTGGGCTTATCTCTGGGCTTTCTATCCTGTTCCATTGATCTATATTTCTGTTTTTGTGCCAGTACCAAACTGTCTTGATTACTGTAGCTTTGTAATATAGTCTGAAGTCAGGGAGCCTGATTCCTCCAGCTCCATTTTTCGTTCTCAAGATTGCTTTGGCTATTCGGGGTCTTTTGTGTTTCCATACAAATTGTGAAATTTTTTGTTCTAGTTCTGTGAAAAATGCCAGTGGTAGTTTGATAGGGATTGCATTGAATCTGTAGATTGCTTTGGGTAGCAGAGTCATTTTCACAATGTTGATTCTTCCAATCCAAGAACATGGTATATCTCTCCATCTATTTGTATCATCTTTAATTTCTTTCATCAGTGTCCTATAATTTTCTGCATACAGGTCTTTTGTCTCCTTAGGTAGGTTTATTCCTAGGTATTTTATTCTTTTTGTTGCAATGGTAAACGGGAGTGTTTTCTTAATTTCACTTTCAGATTTTTCATCATTAGTATACAGGAATGCAAGAGATTTCTGTGCATTAATTTTGTATCCTGCTACTTTACCAAATTCATTGATTAGCTCTAGTAGTTTTCTGGTAGCATCTTTTGGATTCTCTATGTATAGTATCATGTCATCTGCAAACAGTGACAGCTTTACTTCTTCTTTTCCGATTTGGATTCCTTTTATTTCTTTTTCGTCTCTGATTGCTGTGGCTAACACTTCCAAAACTATGTTGAATAATAGTGGTGAGAGTGGGCAACCTTGTCTTGTTCCTGATCTTAGTGGAAATGGTTTCAGTTTTTCACCATTGAGGACAATGTTGGCTGTGGGTTTGTCATATACGGCCTTTATTATGTTGAGGAAAGTTCCCTCTATGCCTACTTTCTGCAGGACTTTTATCATAAATGGGTGTTGAATTTTGTCGAAAGCTTTCTCTGCATCTATTGAGATGATCATATGGTTTTTCTCCTTCAATTTGTTAATATGATGTATCACGTTGATTGATTTGCGTATATTGAAGAATCCTTGCATTCCTGGAATAAACCCCACTTGATCATGGTGTATGATCCTTTTAATGTGCTGTTGGATTCTGTTTGCTAGTATTTTGTTGAGGATTTTTGCATCTATGTTCATCAGTGATATTGGCCTGTAGTTTTCTTTCTTTGTGACATCTTTGCCTGGTTTTGGTATCAGGGTGATGGTGGCCTCGTAGAATGAGTTGGGGAGTGTTCCTCCCTCTGCAATATTTTGGAAGAGTTTGAGAAGGATAGGTGTTAGCTCTTCTCTAAATGTTTGATAGAATTCGCCTGTGAAGCCATCTGGTCCTGGGCTTTTGTGTGTTGGAAGATTTTTAATCACAGTTTCAATTTCAGTGCTTGTGATTCGTCTGTTCATATTTTCTATTTCTTCCTGGTTCAGTCTCGGCAGGTTGTGCATTTCTAAGAATCTGTCCATTTCTTCCAGGTTGTCCATTTTATTAGCATAGAGTTGCTTGTAGTAATCTCTTATGATCGTTTGTATTTCTGCAGTGTCAGTGGTTACTTCTCCTTTTTCATTTCTAATTCTATTAATTTGAGTCTTCTCCTTTTTTCTCTTGATGAGTCTGGCTAATGGTTTATCAATTTTGTTTATCTTCTCAAAGAACCAGCTTTTAGTTTCATTGATTTTTGCTATTGTTTCCTTCATTTCTTTTTCATTTATTTCTGATCTGATCTTTATGATTTCTTTCCTTCTGCTAGCTTTGGGGTTTTTTTGTTCTTCTTTCTCTAATTGCTTTAGGTGCAAGGTTAGGTTGTTTATTCGAGATGTTTCCTGTTTCTTGATGTAGGCTTGTATTGCTATAAACTTCCCTCTTAGAACTGCTTTTGCTGCATCCCATAGGTTTTGGATCGTCGTGTCTCCATTGTCATTTGTTTCTAGGTATTTTTTGATTTCCCCTTTGATTTCTTCAGTGATCACTTCGTTATTAAGTAGTGTATTGTGTAGCCTCCATGTGTTTGTATTTTTTACAGATCTTTTCCTGTAATTGATATCTAGTCTCATAGCGTTGTGGTCAGAAAAGATACTTGATACGATTTCAATTTTCTTAAATTTACCAAGGCTTGATTTGTGACCCAAGATATGATCTATCCTGGAGAATGTTCCATGAGCACTTGAGAAAAATGTGTATTCTGTTGTTTTTGGGTGGAATGTCCTATAAATATCAATTAAGTCCATCTTGTTTAATGTATCATTTAAAGCTTGTGTTTCCTTATTTATTTTCATTTTGGATGATCTGTCCATTGGTGAAAGTGGGGTGTTAAAGTCGCCTACTATGATTGTGTTACTGTCGATTTCCCCTTTTATGGCTGTTAGTATTTGCCTTATGTATTGAGGTGCTCCTGTGTTGGGTGCATAAATATTTACAATTGTTATACCTTCCTCTTGGATCGATCCCTTGATCATTATGTAGTGTCCGTCTTTGTCTCTTGTAATTGTCTTTATTTTAAAGTCTATTTTGTCTGATATGAGAATTGCTACTCCAGCTTTCTTTTGATTTCCATTTGCATGGAATATCTTTTTCCATCCCCTCACTTTCAGTCTGTATGTGTCTCTAGGTCTGAAGTGGGTCTCTTGTAGACAGCATATATATGGGTCTTGTTTTTGTATCCATTCAGGCAGTCTGTGTCTTTTGGTGGGAGCATTTAATCCATTTACATTTAAGGTAATTATCGATATGTATGTTCCTATTCCCATTTTCTTAAATGTTTTGGGTTTGTTATTGTAGGTGTTTTCCTTCTCTTGTGTTTCTTGCCTAGAGAAGTTCCTTTAGCATTTGTTGTAAAGCTGGTTTGGTGGTGCTGAACTCTCTCAGCTTTTGCTTGTCTGTAAAGGTTTTAATTTCTCCATCAAATCTGAATGAGATCCTTGCTGGGTAGAGTAATCTTGGTTGTAGGTTTTTCTCCTTCATCACTTTAAGTATATCCTGCCACTCCCTTCTGGCTTGCAGAGTTTCTGCTGAAAGATCAGCTGTTAACCTTATGGGGATGCCCTTGTGTGTTATCTGTTGTTTTTCCCTTGCTGCTTTTAATATGTTTTCTTTATATTTAATTTTTGATAGTTTGATTAATATGTGTCTTGGTGTGTTTCTCCTTGGATTTATCCTGTATGGGACTCTCTGTGCTTCCAGGACTTGATTAACTATTTCCTTTCCCATATTAGGGAAGTTTTCAACTATAATCTCTTCAAATATTTTCTCAGTCCCTTTCTTTTTCTCTTCTTCTTCTGGGACCCCTATAATTCGAATGTTGGTGCGTTTAATGTTGTCCCAGAGGTCTCTGAGACTGTCCTCAGTTCTTTTCATTCTTTTTTCTTTATTCTGGTCTGCAGTAGTTATTTCCACCATTTTATCTTCCAGGTCACTTATCCGTTCTTCTGCCTCAGTTATTCTGCTATTGATCCCATCTAGAGTATTTTTAATTTCATTTATTGTGCTTGTCATTGTTTCTTGGTTCCTCTTTAGTTCTTCTACGTCCTTGTTAAATGTTTCTTGCATTTTGTCTATTCTATTTCCAAGACTTTGGATCATCCTTACTATCATTATTCTGAATTCTTTTTCAGGTAGACTACCTATTTCTCTTCATTTGTTAGGTCTGGTGTGTTTTGACCCTGCTCCTTCATCTGCTGTGTGTTTTTCTGTCTTCTCATTTTGCTTATCTTACTGTGTTTGGGGTCTCCTTTTCACAGGCTGCAGGTTCGTAGTTCCCGTTGTTTTTGGTATCTGTCCCCAGTGGCTAAGGTTGGTTCAGTGGGTTGTGTAGGTTTCCTGGTGGAGGGAACTAGTGCCTGTGTTCTGGTGGATGAGGCTGGATGTTGTCTTTCTGGTGGGTTCGTCCACGTCTGGTGGTGTGTTTTGGGGTGTCTGTGGCCTTATTATGATTTTAGGCAGCCTCTCTGTTAATGGATGGGGCTGTGTTCCTGTCTTGCTAGTTGTTTGGCATAGGGTGTCCAGCACTGTAGCTTGCTGGTCGTTGAGTGAAGCTGGGTCTTGATGTTGAGATGGAGATCTGTGAGAGATTTTCGCCGTTTGGTATTACGTGGAGCTGGGAGGTCTCTTGTGGACCAGTGTCCTGAAGTTGGCTCTCCCACCTCAGAGGCACAGCCCTGATGCCTGGCTGGAGCACCAAGAGCCTTTCATCCACACGGCTCAGAATAAAAGGGAGAAAAAATGGAAAGAAAGAAAAAAAGAGGATAAAATAAAATAAAATAAAGCAATTATAATAAAAAATAAGAAAAAAAATTATTAAGAGTAAATTTATTAAGAAAAAAAAATTTTTTTTAATTTTTAAAAATAGATTTATTAATTTTTTATACTAAAAATAAGAAAAAAATTATTTAGAAAAAATTTATTAAAAAAAATTTTTTTTTATTTTTTAAAATAAAAAATATGAAAAAACTTATTAAAAATTTTTTTAAAAATAGAAAATAAGGAAAAAATTATTAAGAAAACATTTATTAGGGAAAAAAAAAATTTTTAAGCCAAAAAAAAAAAAAAAAAAAAAAAACGGACGGACCTAACCCTAGGACTAACGGTGAGAGCAAAGCTATACAGACAAAATCTCACCCAGAAGCATACACATCTACACTCACAAAAAAAAAGGAAAAGGGGAAAAATTAATATATCCTGCTCCCAAAGTCCATCTCCTAAATTTGGGATGATTCGTTGTCTATTCAGGTATTCAACAGATGCAGGCACATCAAGTTGTTTGTGGAGCTTTAATCCGCTGCTTCTGAGGCTGCTGGGAGAGATTTCCCTTTCTCTTCTTTGTTCGTACAGCTCCCGGGGTTCAGCTTTGGATTTGGACCCGCCTCTGCGTGTAGGTCGCCTGAGGGCGTCTGTTCCCCGCCCAGACAGAACGGGGTTAAAGGAGCAGCTGATTCGGGGGCTCTGGCTCAGTCAGGCCGAGGGGAGGGAGCGGTACGGAGGAGGCGGGGCGAGCCTGCGGCGGCAGAAGCCGGCGTGACGTTGCAGCAGCCTGAGGCGCGCCGTGCGCTCTCCCGGGGAAGTTGTCCCCGGATTACGGGAGCCTGGCCGTGGCGGGCTGCACAGGCTCCCGGGAGGGGCGGTGTGGAGAATGACCTGTGCTCGCCCACAGGCTGTTTGGTGGCGGCAGCAGCAGCCTTAGCGTCTCATGCCCGTCTCTGGGGTCCGCGCTGATAGCCGCGGCTCGCGCCCGTCTCTGGAGTTCGTTTAAGTGGCGCTCTGAATCCCCTCTCCTTGCACGCCGCGAAACAAAGAGGCAAGAAAAAGTCTCCCGCCTCTTCGGCAGCTGCAGACTTTTTCTCGTGCACCCTCCCGGCTAGTTGTGGTGCGCTAGACCCTTCAGGCTGTGTTCACGCAGCCAACCCCAGTCCTCTCCCTGGGATCCGACCGAAGCCCGCGCCTCAGCTCCCAGCCCCCGCCCGCCCCGGCGGGTGAGCAGACAAGCCTCTCGGGCTGGTGAGTGCTGCTCGGCGCCGAGCCTCTTTGCGGGAATCTCTCCGTTTTTCCCTCTGCGTCCCTGTTGCTGTGGGATCCGCGCTGATAGCCGCGGCTCGCGCCCGTCTCTGGAGCTCGTTTAGGCGGCGCTCTGAGTCCCCTCTCCTTGCGCGCCGCGAAACAAAGAGGCAAGAAAAATTCTCTTGCCTCTTTGGCAGCTGCAGTCTTTTTCCCGGACTCCCTCCCGGCTAGCACCGAAGCCCGAGCCCCAGCTCCCAGGCCCCGCCCGCCCCGGCGGCTGAGCAGACAAGCCTCTCGGGCTGGTGAGTGCTAGTCGGCACCGCTCCTCTGTGCGAGAATCTCCGCTTTGCCCTCCGCACCACTGTGGCTGCGCTCTCCTCCGTGGCTCCGAAGCTTCCCCCCTCTGCTACCCGCAGTCTCTGCCCACGAAGGGGCTTCCTAGTGTGTGGAAACCTTTCCTCCTTCACAGCTCCCTCCCACTGGTGCAGGTCCCGTCCCTATTCTTTTGTCTCTGTTATTTCTTTTTTCTTTTGCCCTACCCAAGTACGTGGGGATTTTCTTGCCTTTTGGGAGGTCTGACGTCTTCTGCCAGCGTTCAGTGGGTGTTCTGTAGGAGCAGTTCCACGTGTAGATGTATTTCTCATGTATCTGTGGGGAGGAAGGTGATCTCCGCGTCTTACTCTTCCGCCATCTTGCCCCTCCCCCGTGAATTTTATATGTGAATTATATCTCAATTAAAAAAATTAAGGCCATAACTAAAATAATAGAAATAGAATGTATAACTTTCAAACCAATCAAAGGTAGAATATAATATGATCCACTTGAAATCAGTAAAGATGAAAAAGAAAGAAAAAAGAAAATTTCTAAGAAGAAAGAACAACAACAACAAAAACCACGCAGAACTGATCTAAATGTATCAGCAATGACATCAGCTATAGATATTGGAAAATTATGTCCTGGGTCAGAACCTTGTAGCCTGATTTTGTACAAACTAAGAAAGAAGAATGGACTTTGCATTTTTAGAGTTACCAAAAAGAATGATGAAAGAGGTGGGGGAGCAGCAGCTGCTGAAACAATGACCCTCAAAGCCTAAAATATTCACTGAGAGGCCCACTACAGAAAAAGTTTAGTTGATAACCTAAACTTTCAAAGATGACATTTTAAAGATAAACACAAAATCTAATAAAAGTATAAAACCAAAATTGCCCTTGTCAAATATCACCTGCCAATTTCAGAAGAGTTGCTGGGAACTGCCTATCTCAATGTGTTATTCCCTGTTTCCGGATTAAAGGTTGCCACAAGTGGCACTGGCTTGACGTTTGGAAGGCAGAAGGAAGGTCAATATCTTCTTCAGCTTCAGCTTTCTCAGGAACAGCCCTAGAGAGTAGGTAGTGGCTCTGCCAGAGACTCTCAACAGTCATAGTCTTTCCCGGCGAACTTTTGGGGATTGCCTACTTTGGTGCTTTAGCTAAGGTCCTCAGGGATTTTTTTTCTCCAAAATTCCTGCTGCTTCTCAAATTTCATTTCTCTATACCATCCTATGTATATGTAAATTTCTTGATATTTGGGCTTAGAACTTGCACACCATCATTTTTTGCCACATTCTATTTGTCAAGTGAGTGAAAAAGGTGGGGTGTCAGTTAATGAAGAGTGTCTGACAGGAGAAATGGCTCATCATTAAAGAGATGCAGCCCAATGATGACAACTTCACAGAAGAAACCAAAATAGATACCCCTGCTTCCCTCTCTCTTTATCTCTTGATACTGCTCCCATTGGCTAAACTAAACAGGAAAATATGTCCATCAAATCAGCCTCAATAAAGAGGGTAGAAAAAGATGGAGAATAGACTCACAAGGGAAATAGAAGCCATCCTGCACAGTTACCAACCTAAATCGTTAATTCATGCATGAAAAGAAACACAGTCTTACTGGTAATTGGAGAAATACAGATTAAAGCAATAATCTACCAACTCATAGTCTTAAAAAATAGTAGTAGTAAATTTGAGAATCTCAAGCATCAGCAAAGATACTGTAAAACAGTAATGCATGTTAATAGCTGGCTGGAGTGCTATTTGCTACCCCCCACTTTATAGGGTAAATCAGCAATATCTAAGTTGATGGTCCACCCACCCTATGGTCCAGCAATTATATTCTTGGGCATCAGCCATGGAGAGATGTTAAAACACATGTGCAGAGGAACATATATAGGATTGTTCAATGTTTGCAATACCAAAACAAACAAAAACAAAAAACACTCACATTTAACAGTCCCTTAGAAGGGGATTAGAGGAATAAACTCATTTAAAATAAAATAATCAATAACATTTAAAAGATATAGACTGAAGTCTCAAATATCAATAATGATAAATCTTTCAAAAATATCATGTTATGTAAAGAAAGCAAGGTGCCAAATAACAAGTAATTAGCAATAAGTAAGATAAAATGTATACAATATATATAAATTTAGATAGCACATCCGCTTGGGAGGGACTCTCTAAAAGCAGAGCTTGAGACAAGGATTGTGGTATATGTGACCTACTGCAGGATGGCTCACAGAGGGGCAGGGAGGAAAACAGGGTAGAACAGAGGAAAGAGTAAAGCAAGGTTGCGGGCTTGGCTGGAATCTCATCTCAGCCTGATCCCAAGAGGAGTTCTGGAAAATAAATTGAACCACAGCACTGGTCTCATCTTGAGACAACAGGGTGATTGCTTCTCTTCCTCAACTCTCTACCCTGGACACACACACTTACCAGTCAATCACTGGCCATGGGCTGACCTGTGGGAGGCATTCTCCCAATGGAACATCTTCCATGTAGCCCAGGACAATCCTTCAGAGAACAAGAGAGCTGAGAGCCATTAGTAGCCCACCCTCACTGCAGCTGGAGTATGAGCCACCAGCAGTGAAAGGGGTGTGGCAAGGGTATGACAGTGTCCACTGCACACATGAAACAATGGTGTATGGTTTATGGCCTTACTGGGTAGTATAATTACAAAAATTTGCATAGAAATAAAAAACAACACTCATTTCAAAATAGCAATTTCCTCTAATAAGGGAGGGAAGAAGGAAAGGAAAATGACTCAAATGCTGGCCTTATGCTATGTTTGCATTATGTTACTTCTTTATAAAAAATAGCCTGAAGTAATAAAATAGTTAACATTTAAATCTCGGTGTAAGTACATGGCTATTTGCAAACTTTAAAACTTAAAATAATATATACAGCCAAAAATGAGTAGTAAAATATGTAGATTTAAAAATAATAATAGTGGTTCTTGTAATATTTTGATTTAACTTACACCAACGGTAAAAAATATATCTTTTCTAAATTATAGGTAAAACTAGAAATTACTCAGTTTGTTTAATTTTTATCCTGTCAATTTCATTCATCAAAAAATCATACTTTTAATTGTAAAAGGTATTTATAAGATTATTTAGTTCATATAGTATCTCTCTTTATGTTTTAATCTGATATTTTATGTGAAGATATGAGAGAGAAAACATTATAATTTCTGGGATAATACTTACCAAATTTTGAAATGTAATATATCTGGATTGTGGGATTTGGAATAGTTTATTAACTTCTTCTTTATAAGTTTATTAATTGCTTTCATTTTTATAATGGCCATTGCCTCATTTTTACAGAAACAACAAAGTCACTCTTAAAAATAAAGAAAAATATGTATCTTCCTTAGTAATAAGACCATTACAAAGTCAACAACTCCTTGATGTTATTTTACACCTGATATATTTGCCAAAATTAAAATAAAAGAAATATCCAAAATTGGCAGCATTTTTTTAAACTTGGTACAATGATGTATTGCTAATGGCAGTATAAACCATTATAATTCTATTTAGAAAAAAATAGAATCTGGCAAAATTTCTTGAGTAGCAAACAGATATTTATATCCTTGTACCCATAAACTCATTTCTTAGAATTTATTCCATGGGAACATTACAATAAGGAAATATATTCTGCATGAATGATGGCTATTTCAACAAAGAATTTGAAACAATCTACCTTAGCTAAGAAAATCATGGCATGCTAACTTAATGGGGTTTTATGTTGTGATTATGTAACAGGGAAGAGCCAGATCTGACTGCATGTTGGATCTGTTTCTTTTACTTTAACCTTTGCTTCCCATTGCTTTTGTTCACTAAAAGGATACTGTCTATACATAATGGCCTGCCTTGGGGAACACTGCCCCTCTGCCTGAATGTTAAATCAAAGTGCCTTTGTTCAGGGAAACATCCAGACGCTGTCCACCTATGGATGGCTACAAGAAAGAAGAAATTAACACATCCCCTCCCTGAGGCTGGCCATTCCAGGGGATATTTGCAAATCTTATGGCCTTTTTACTCTACTTCCTCATCTCCTCCCCCTCTCTGTGCTGTAAAAGAAACTGGCATTCAAACCCCGATAAGATGGTTTTTTGGAGACAGTAGTCTGCCATCTTCTCAGTCAGCCAGCTTTCCGAATAAAGTATTCCTTGCCTCAACACCTCATCTCCCGATTCATTGGCCTGTCGTGCAGTGAGCAGAGCGAGCTTGGACTTGGTAACACTTATAGCATGAAAATGTGAATAAGGAAATAAGTTGATAGTTCCTGGGCACCTAATTAGGGAGCTCAGGTGATTTTGTGAACTATCTTCTCTCTCAAAATTCATGGGTTCACTGTCATTAAAATACCCTTACAAGGGGAAGGAAGCTTTTGCTCATAGTCACATGGCATGCTAATAATTGGCAGGAGTATTAGGATTCCCTCCAAGTTCTAACTCCATATCCTAAGCTCTTTCCACTGAAAATTTTTTCTTAACTGTAAAATTCATTTTACAAGTAAATGTGTAAGCAGAACTCTTTTAGCTCTGAATCAAAGAGATAACAAAGGCTGATCTTATTTAGATGGATGTGCTGGAGTGCGGGCTCCAGTCAGCCCCATCCCACCCATTTGGCTTTAACCAAATCCTAGAGAGCCACAAATACTCTTTTAAAAATCACTCCAGAGAAATGAGACAGGGGCCGGGGCAAGATGGCGGAAGAGTAAGACACGGAGATCACCTTGCTTCCCACAGATACAGTAGAAATACATCTACACGTGGAACTGCTCCTACAGAACACCCACTGAACACTGGCAGAAAACGTCAGACCTCCCAAAAGGCAAGAAACTCCCCACATACTTGGGTAGGGCAAAAGAAAAAAGAAATAACAGAGACAAAAGAATAGGGACGGGACCTGCACCAGTGGGAGGGAGCTGTGAAGGAGGAAAGGTTTCCACACACTAGGAAGCCCCTTCGTGGGCAGAGACTGTGGGTGGCAGAGGGGGGAAGCCTCAGAGCCACGGAGGAGAGCGCAGCAACAGGGGTGCGGAGGGCAAAGCGGAGAGATTCCCGCACAGAGGATCGGTGCCGAGCAGCACTCACCAGCTCGAGAGGCTTGTCTGCTCCCCCGCCGGGGCGGGGGGGTGCTGGGAGCTGAGGCTCGGTCTTCGGTCGGATCGCAGGGAGAGGACTGGGGTTGGCGGCCTGAACACAGCCTGAAGGGGTTAGCGCACCACAGCTGGCTGGGAGGGAGTCCGGGAAAAAGTCTGCAGCTGCCGAAGAGGCAAGAGACTTTTTCTTGCCTATTTGTTTCCTGGTGCGCGAGGAGAGGGGATTCAGAGCGCCACCTAAACGAACTCCAGAGACGGGCGCGAGCCGCGGCTATCAGCGCGGACCCCACAGCAACAGGGACGCAGAGGGCAAAGCGGAGAGATTCCTGCACAGAGGATTGGTGCCGATCTGCACTCACCAGCCCGAGAGGCTTGTCTGCTCACCCGCCTGGGCGGGCGGGGGCTGGGAGCTGAGGCTCGGGCTTCGGTCGGATCGCAGGGAGAGGACTTGGGTTGGCGGCCTGAACAGAGCCTAAAGGGGTTAGCGCACCACAGCTGGCTGGGAGGGAGTCCGGGAAAAAGTCTGCAGCTGCCAAAGAGGCAAGAGACTTTTTCTTGCCTCTTTGTTTCGCGGCGCGCAAGCAGAGGGGATTCAGAGCGCCGCCTAAACGAACTCCAGAGACGGGCGCGAGCCGCGGCGATCAGCGCGGACCCCAGAGACGGGCATGAGATGCTAAGGCTGATGCTGCCGCCACCAAAAAGCCTGTGTGCGAGCACAGGTCACTCTCCACACCGCCCCTCCCGGGAGCCTGTGCAGCCTGCCACGGCCAGGCTCCCGTGATCCGGGGACAACTTCCCCGGGAGAACACACGGTGCGCCTCGGGCTGGTGCAACGTCACGCCGGCCTCTGCCGCCGCAGGCTCGCCCCGCATTCATATCCCTCCCTCCCCCCGGCCTGAGTGAGCCAGAGCCCCCGAAGCAGCTGCTCCTTTAACCCCGTCCTGTCTGGGCGGGCAACAGAGGCCCTCAGGCGACCTACACGCAGAGGCGGGTCCAAATCCAAAGCTGAACCCCGGGAGCTGTGCAAACAAAGAAGAGAAAGGGAAATCTCTCCCAGCAGCCTCAGAAGCAGCGGATTAAAACTCCACAAACAACTTGATGCGCCTACATCTGTTGAATACCTGAATAGACAACGAATCATCCCAAATTCAGGAGGTGGACTTTGGGAGCAGGATATATTAATTTTTTCCCTTTTCCTTTTTTTGTGAGTGTATATGTATATGCTTCTGGGTGAGATTTTGTCTGTATAGCTTTGTTTTATAATAGCTTTATTTTACTTCACTATATTTTATCCTCTTTCTTTCTTTCTTTCTACTTTTTCTCCCTTTTACTCTGAGCCGTATGGATGAAAGGCTCTTGGTGCTCCAGCCAGGCATCAGGGCTGTGCCTCTGAGGTGGGAGAGCCAACTTCAGGGCATTGGTCCACAAAAGACCTCCCAGCTCCACATAATACCAAATGATGAAAATATCTCAGAGATCTCCATCTCAACACCAAGACCCAGCTTCACTCAACGACCAGCAAGCTACAGTGCTGGACACTCTATGCCAAACAACTAGCAAGACAGGAACACAACCCCATCCATTAGCAGAGAGGCTGCCTAAAATCATAATAAGGCCACAGACACCCCAAAATACACCACCAGACCCACTAGTTCCCTCCACCAGGAAGCCTACACAACCCACTGAACCAACCTTAGCCACTGGGGACAGATACCAAAAACAACGGGAACTACGAACCTGCAGCCTGTGAAAAGGAGACCCCAAACACAGTAAGATAAGCAAAATGAGGTGACAGAAAAACACACAGCAGATGAAGGAGCAGGGTCAAAACACACCAGACCTAACAAATGAAGAGGAAATAGGTAGTCTACCTGAAAAAGAATTCAGAATAATGATAGTAAGGATGATCCAAAATCTTGGAAATAGAATAGACAAAATGCAAGAAACATTTAACAAGGACGTAGAAGAACTAAAGAGGAACCAAGCAACAATGAAAAACACAATAAATGAAATTAAAAATACTCTAGATGGGATCAATAGCAGAATAACTGAGGCAGAAGAACGGATAAGTGACCTGGAAGATAAAATGGTGGAAATAACTACCGCAGAGCAGAATAAAGAAAAAAGAATGAAAAGAACTGAGGACAGTCTCAGAGACCTCTGGGACAACATTAAACGCACCAACATTCGAATTATAGGGGTCCCAGAAGAAGAAGAGAAAAAGAAAGGAACTGAGAAAATATTTGAAGAGATTATAGTTGAAAGCTTCCCTAATATGGGAAAGGAAATAGTTAATCAAGTCCTGGAAGCACAGAGAGTCCCATACAGGATAAATCCAAGGAGAAACACGCCAAGACACATATTAATCAAACTGTCAAAAATTAAATGTAAAGAAAACATATTAAAAGCAGCAAGGGAAAAACAACAAATAACATACAAGGGAATCCCCATAAGGTTAACAGCTGATCTTTCAGCAGAAACTCTGCAAGCCAGAAGGGAGTGGCAGGATATACTTAAAGTGATGAAGGAGAAAAACCTACAAGCAAGATTACTCTACCCAGCAAGGATCTCATTCAGATTTGATGGAGAAATTAAAACCTTTACAGACAAGCAAAAGCTGAGAGAGTTAAGCACCACCAAACCAGCTTTACAACAAATGCTAAAGGAACTTCTCTAGGCAAGAAACGTGAGAGAAGGAAAACACCTACAATAACAAACCCAAAACATTTAAGAAAATGGGAATAGGAACATACATATCGATAATTACCTTAAATGTACATGGATTAAATGCTCCTACCAAAAGACACAGACTGGCTGAATGGATACAAAAACAAGACCCATATATATGCTGTCTACAAGAGACCCACTTCAGACCTAGAGACACATACAAACTGAAAGTGAGGGGATGGAAAAAGATATTCCATGCAAATGGAAATCAAAAGAAAGCTGGAGTAGCAATTCTCATATCAGACAAAATAGACTTTAAAATAAAGACTATTACAAGAGACAAAGAAGGACACTATATAATGATCAAGGGATCGATCCAAGAGGAAGGTATAACAATTGTAAATATTTATGCACCCAACATAGGAGCACCTCAATACATAAGGCAAATACTAACAGCCATGAAAGAGGAAATCGACAGCAACACAATCATAGTAGGGGACTTTAACACCCCACTTTCACCAATGGACAGATCATCCAAAATGAAAATAAATAAGGAAACACAAGCTTTAAATGATACATTAAACAAGATGGACTTAATTGATATTTATAGGACATTCCACCCAAAAACAACAGAATACACATTTTTCTCAAGTGCTCATGGAACATTCTCCAGGATAGGTCATATCTTGGGCCACAAATCAAGCTTTGGTAAATTTAAGAAAATTGAAATCATATCAAGTATCTTTTCCGACCACAACGCTATGAGACTAGATATCAATTACAGGAAAAGATCTGTAAACAATACAAACACATGGAGGCTACACAATACACTACTTAATAACGAAGTGATCACTGAAGAAATCAAAGGGGAAATCAAAAAATACCTAGAAATAAATGACAATGGAGACACGACGACCCAAAACCTATGGGACGCAGCAAAAGCAGTGCTAAGAGGGAAGTTTATAGCAATACAAGCCTACCTTAAGAAACAGGAAACATCTCGAATAAACAACCTAACCTTGCACCTGAAGCAATTAGAGAAAGAAGAACAAAAAATCCCCAAAGCTAGCAGAAGGAAAGAAATCATAAAGATCAGATCAGAAATAAATGAAAAAGAAATGAAGGAAACAATAGCAAAAATCAATGAAACTAAAAGCTGGTTCTTTGAGAAGATAAACAAAATTGATAAACCATTAGCCAGACTCATCAAGAGAAAAAGGGAGAAGACTCAAATCAATAGAATTAGAAATGAAAAAGGAGAAGTAACCACTGACACTGCAGAAATACAAAGGATCATGAGAGATTACTACAAGCAACTCTATGCCAATAAAATGGACAACCTGGAAGAAATGGACAGATTCTTAGAAATGCACAACCTGCCGAGACTGAACCAGGAAGAAATAGAAAATATGAACAGACCAATCACAAGCACTGAAATTGAAACTGAGATTAAAAATCTTACAACAAACAAAAGCCCAGGACCGGATGGCTTCACAGGCAAATTCTATCAAACATTTAGAGAAGAGCTAACACCTATCTTTCTCAAACTCTTCCAAAATATTGCAGAGGGAGGAACACTCCCAAACTCATTCTACGAGGCCACCATCACCCTGATACCAAAACCAGACAAAGATGTCACAAAGAAAGAAAACTACAGGCCAATATCACTGATGAACATAGATGCAAAAATCCTCAACAAAATACTAGCAAACAGAATCCAACAGCACATTAAAAGGATCATACACTATGATCAAGTGGGGTTTATTCCAGGAATGCAAGGATTCTTCAATATATGCAAATCAATCAATGTGATACACCATATTAACAAATTGAAGAATAAAAACCATATGATCATCTCAATAGATGCAGAAAAAGCTTTTGACAAAATTCAACACCCATTTATGATAAAAACTCTCCAGAAAGTAGGCATAGAGGGAACCTACCTCAACATAATAAAGGCCATATATGACAAACCCACAGCAAACATCATTCTCAACGGTGAAAAACTGAAAGCATTTCCTCTAAGATCAGGAACAAGACAAGGTTGCCCACTCTCACCACTATTATTCAACATAGTTTTGGAAGTGTTAGCCACAGCAATCAGAGAAGAAAAAGAAATAAAAGGAATCCAAATCAGAAAAGAAGAAGTAAAGCTGTCACTGTTTGCAGATGACATGATACTATACATAGAGAATCCTAAAGATGCTACCCGAAAACTACTAGAGCTAATCAATGAATTTGGTAAAGTAGCAGGATACAAAATTAATGCCCAGAAATCTCTTGCATTTCTATACACTAATGACGAAAAATCTGAAAGTGAAATTAAGAAAACACTCCTGTTTACCATTGTAACAAAAAGAATAAAATATCTAGGAATAAACCTACCTAAGGAGACAAAAGACCTGTATGCTGAAAATTATAAGACACTGATGAAAGAAATTAAAGATGATGCAAATAGATGGAGAGATACACCATGTTCTTGGATTGGAAGAATCAACATTGTGAAAATGACTCTACTACCCAAAGCAATCTACAGATTCAATGCAATCCCTATCAAACTACCACTGGCATTTTTCACAGAACTAGAACAAAAAATTTCACAATTTGTATGGAAACACAAAAGACCCCGAATAGTGAAAGCAATCTTGAGCACGAAAAATGGAGCTAGAGGAATCAGGCTCCCTGACTTCACACTATATTACAAAGCTACAGTAATCAAGACAGTTTGGTACTGGCACAAAAATAGAAATATAGTTCAGTGGAACAGGATAGAAAGCCCAGAGATAAACCCACGCACATATGGTCAGCTTATCTTTGATAAAGGAGGCAAGCATATACAGTGGAGAAAAGACAGCCTCTTCAATAAGTGGTGCTGGATGGGGGGGATTAACCAAGATGGCGGAGTAGAAGGACGTGCTCTTACTCCCTCTTGCGAGAGCACCAGAATCACAACCGCTGCTGGTCAATCATCGACAGGAAGACACTGGACTTCAACAAGGAGCATACCCCATGTCCAAGGACAGAGGAGAAGCCACAGTGAGACGGTAGGAGGGGCACAATCAGAGTAAAATCAAATCCCATAACTGCTGGGTGGGTGACTCACAGACTGGCGAGCACTTATACCACAGAAGTCCACCCACTGGAGTGAACGTTCTGAGCCCCACGTCAGGCTTCCCAACCTGGGGGTCCGGCAACGGGAGGAGGAATTCATAGAGAATCAGACTTTGAAGCCTAGTGGGAATTGATTGCAGGACTTCGACAGGACTGGGGGAAACAGAGACCCCACTCTTGGAGGGCACACACAAAATAGTGTGTGCATCAGGACCCAGGGGAAGGAGCAGTGACCCTGGGGGAGACTGAACCAGACATAACTGCTGGTGTTGGGGGGTCTCCTGCAGAGGCAGGGGCTGGCTCTGTTTCACCGTGGGGACAAGGACACTGGCAGCGGAGGTTCTGGGAAGTACTCCTTGGTGTGAGCCCTCCCAGAGTCTGCCATTAGCCCCACCAAAGAGCCCGGGTAGGCTCCAGTGTTGGGTTGCCTCAGGCAAAACAACCAACAGGGAGGGAACCCAGCCCCACCCATCAACAGTCAAGTGGATTAAAGTTTTACGGAGCTCTGACCGCCACAGCAACAGTCAGCTCTACCCACCTCCAGAGCCTCCCCTCAAGCCTCTTAGATAGCCTCAACCACCAGAGGGCAGACAGCAGAAGCAAGAAAAAACTACAGTCCTGCAGCCTGTGGAACAGAAACCACATTTACAGAAAGATAGACAAGATGAAAAGGCAGAGGGCTATATACCAGATGAAGGAACAAGAAAAAACCCCAGAAAAACAACTACATGAAGTGGAGATAGGCAACCTTCCAGAAAAAGAATTCAGAATAATGATAGTGAAGATGATCCAGGACCTTGGAATAAGAATGGAGGCAAAGATTGAGAAGATGCAAGAAATGATTAACAAAGACCTAGAAGAATTAAAGAACAAACAAACAGAGATGACCAATACAATAACTGAAATGAAAACTACACTAGAAGGAATCAATAGTAGAATAACTGAGGCAGAAGAACGGATAAGTGACCTGGAAGATAAAATGGTGGAAATAACTACTGCGGAACAGACTAAAGAAAAAAGAATGAAAAGAAATGACGACAGCCTAAGAGACCTCTGGGACAACATTAAACGCAACAACATTTGCATTATAGGGGTCCCAGAAGGAGAAGAGAGAGAGAAAGGACCAGAGAAAATATTTGAAGAGATTATAGTCGAAAACTTCCCTAACATGGGAAAGGAAATAGCCACCCAAGTCCAGGAAGCGCAGAGAGTCCCATACAGGATAAACCCAAGGAGGAGCATGCCGAGACACATAGTAATCAAAGTGGCAAAAATGAAAGACAAAGAAAAATTATTGAAAGCAGTAAGGGAAAAACGACAAATAACATACAAGGGAACTCCCATAAGGTTAACAGTTGATTTCTCAGCAGAAGCTCTACAAGCCAGAAGGGAGTGGCATGATATACTTAAAGTGATGAAAGGGAAGAACCTACAACCAAGATTACTCTACCCAGCAAGGATCTCATTTAGATTTGGTGGAGAAATCAAAAGCTTTACAGACAAGCAAAAGCTAAGAGAATTTAGCACCACCAAACCAGCTCTACAACAAATGTTAAAGGAACTTCTCTAAGTGGGAAACACAAGAGAAGAAAAGGACCTACAAAAACAAACCCAAAACAATTAAGAAAATGGTCATAGGGACATACATATCGATAATTACCTTAAACGTGAATGGATTAAATGCTCCAGCCAAAAGACACAGGCTTGCTGAATGGATACAAAAACAAGACCCATATATATGCTGTCTACAAGAGACCCACTTTAGACCTAGGGACACATAGAGACTGAAAGTGAGGGGATGGAAAAAGATATTCCATGCAAATGGAAATCAAAAGAAAGCTGGAGTAGCTATACTCATATCAGATAAAATAGACTTTAAAATAAAGAATGTTACAAGAGACAAGGTAGGACACTACATAATGATCAAGGGATCAATCCAAGAAGAAGATATAACAATTATAAATATATATGCACCTAACATAGGAGCACCTCATTACATAAGGCAACTGCTAACAGCTATAAAAGAGGAAATTCACAGTAACACAATAATAGTGGGGGACTTTAACACCTCACTTACACCAATGGACAGATCATCCAAAATGAAAATAAATAAGGAAACACAAGCTTTAAATGACACAATAGACCAGATAGATTTAATTGATATTTATAGCACATTCCATCCAAAAACAGCAGATTACACGTTCTTCTCAAGTGCACACGGAACATTCTCCAGGATAGATCACATCTTGGGTCACAAATCAAGCCTCAGTAAATTTAAGTAAATTGAAATCATATCAAGCATCTTTTCTCACCACAACGCTATGAGATTAGAAATGAATTACAGGGGAAAAAACGTAAAAAACACAAACACATGGAGGCTAAACAATATGTTACTAAATAACCAAGAGATCACTGAAGAAATCAAAGAGGAAATCAAAAAATACCTAGAGACAAATGAAAATGAAAACACGACAACCCAAAACCTATGGGATGCAGCAAAAGCAGTTCTAAGAGGGAAGTTTATAGCTATACAAGCCTACCTAAAGAAACAAGAAAAATCTCAAGTAAACAATCTAACCTTACACCTAAAGAAACTAGAGAAAGAAGAACAAACAAAACCCAAAGTTAGCAGAAGGAAAGAAATCATAAAGATCAGAGCGGAAATAAGTGAAATAGAAACAAAGAAAACAATAGCAAAGATCAATAAAACTAAAAGCTGGTTCTTTGAGAAGATAAACAAAATTGATAATCCATTAGCCAGACTCATCAAGAAAAAGAGGCAGAGGACTCAAATCAATAAAATCAGAAATGAAAAAGGAGAAGTTACAACAGACACCGCAGAAATACAAAGCATCCTAAGAGACTACTGCAAGCAACTTTATGCCAATAAAATGGACAACCTGGAAGAAATGGACAAATTCTTAGAAAGGTATAACTTTCCAAGACTGAACCAGGAAGAAGCAGAAAATATGAACAGACCAGTCACAAGTAATGAAATTGAAACTGTGATTAAAAATCTTCCAACAAACAAAAGTCCAGGACCAGATGGCTTCACAGGTGAATTCTATCAAACATTTAGAGAAGAGCTAACAACTATCTTTCTCAAACTCTTCCAAAAAATTGCAGAGGAAGGAACACTCCCAAACTCATTCTATGAGGCCACCATCACCCTGATACCAAAACCAGACAAAGACAGTACAAAAAAAGAAAATTACAGACCAATATCACTGATGAATACAGATGCAAAAATCCTCAACAAAATACTAGCAAACAGAATCCAACAACACATTAAAAGGATCATACACCACGATCAAGTGGGATTTATCCCAGGGATGCAAGGATTCTTCAATATATGCAAATCAATCAGTGTGATACACCATATTAACAAATTGAAGAATAAAAACCATATGATCATCTCAATAGACGCAGAGAAAGCTTTTGACAAAATTCAACACCCATTTATGATAAAAACTCTCCAGAAAGTGGGCATAGAGGGAACCTACCTCAACATAATAAAGGCCATATATGACAAACCCACAGCAAACATCATTCTCAACGGTGAAATACTGAAAGCATTTCCTCTAAGATCAGGAACGAGACAAGGATGTCCACTCTCACCACTATTATTCAACATAGTTTTGGAAGTCCTAGCCACAGCAATCAGAGAAGAAAAAGAAATAAAAGGAATCCAAATTGGAAAAGAAGAAGTAAAATTGTCACTGTTTGCAGATGACATGATACTATACATAGAGAATCCTAAAACTGCCACCAGAAAACTGCTAGAGCTAATTAATGAATATGGTAAAGTTGCAGGATACAAAATTAATGCACAGAAATCTCTTGCATTCCTATACACTAATGATGAAAAATCTGAAAGAGAAATTATGGAAACACTCCCATTTACCATTGCAACAAAAAGAATAAAATACCTAGGAATAAACCTACCTAGGGAGACAAAAGACCTGTATGCAGAAAACCATAAGACAATGATGAAAGAAATTAAAGATGATACCAACAGATGGAGAGATATACCATGTTCTTGGATTGGAAGAATCAACATTGTGAAAATGACTATACTACCCAAAGCAATCTACAGATTCAATGCAATCCCTATCAAATTACCAATGGCATTTTTTACGGAGCTAGAACAAATCATCTTAAAATTTGTATGGACACACAAAAGACCCCGAATAGCCAAAGCAGTCTTGAGGGAAAAAAACGGAGCTGGAGGAATCAGACTCCCTGACTTCAGACTATCCTACAAAGCTACAGTAATCAAGACAATATGGTACTGGCACAAAAACAGAAACATAGATCAATGGAACAAGATAGAAAGCCCAGAGATAAACCCACGCACCCATGGTCAACTAATCTATGACAAAGGAGGCAAAGATATACAATGGAGAAAAGACAGTCTCTTCAATAAGTGGTGCTGGGAAAACTGGACAGCTACATGTAAAAGAATGAAATTAGAATACTCCCTAACACCATACACAAAAATAAACTCAAAATGGATTAGAGACCTAAATGTAAGACTGGACACTATAAAACTCTTAGAGGAAAACATAGGAAGAACACTCTTTGACATAAATCACAGCAAGATCTTTTTTGATCCACCTCCTAGAGTAATGGAAATAAAAACAAAAATAAACAAATGGGACCTAATGAAACTTCAAAGCTTTTGCACAGCAAAGGAAACCATAAACAAGACGAAAAGACAACCCTCAGAATGGGAGAAAATATTCGCAAACGAATCAACGGACAAAAGATTAATCTCCAAAATATATAAACAGCTCATTCAGCTCAATATTAAAGAAACAAACACCCCAATCCAAAAATGGGCAGAAGACCTAAATAGACATTTCTCCAAAAAAGACATACAGACGGCCACGAAGCACATGAAAAGATGCTCAACATCACTAATTATTAGAGAAATGCAAATCAAAACTACAATGAGGTATCACCTCACACCAGTTAGAATGGGCATCATCAGAAAATCTACAAACAACAAATGCTGGAGAGGGTGTGGAGAAAAGGGAACCCTCTTGCACTGTTGGTGGGAATGTAAATTGATACAGCCACTATGGAGAACAATATGGAGGTTCCTTAAAAAACTAAAAATAGAATTACCATATGACCCAGCAATTCCACTACTGGGCATATACCCAGAGAAAACCGTAATTCAAAAAGACACATGCACCCGAATGTTCATTGCAGCACTATTTACAATAGCCAGGTCATGGAAGCAACCTAAATGCCCATCAACAGACGAATGGATAAAGAAGTTGTGGTATATATATACAATGGAATATTACTCAGCCATAAAAAGGAACGAAATTGAGTCATTTGTTGAGACGTGGATGGATCTAAAGACTGTCATACAGAGTGAAGTAAGTCAGAAAGAGAAAAACAAATATCGTATATTAATGCATGTATGTGGAACCTAGAAAAATGGTACAGATGAGCCGGTTTGCAGGGCAGAAGTTGAGACACAGATGTAGAGAACAGACATATGGACACCAAGGGGGGAAAACCGCGGTGGGGTGGGGATGGTGGTGTGCTGAATTGGGCGATTGGGATTGACATGTATACACTGATGTGTATAAAATTGATGACAAATAAGAACCTGCAGTATAAACAAACAAACAAAACAACTAATACTAAACTTTCATTGGGTTATTTGTATGGAAATATGTTAATATAAATGTTTCAGACATTACATGAAATTTCTAAAAATCTTATATGTTCTGGTATAATGTTATAAGTCATAATCCTAGTTATTACTTTAAAATGTATATCTCAGAAATAACTAATTTTCTTGTCAACTGCATTATTATGAACTTTCATCAAATCTTTAACCGTGGTCATTTTTAAGTCTTTTGTCATTTACAGACAGTTCTGGGTGTACTCTGATGCTTTTGTAAATATGTTCCTATAAAAGGGTTTCATCTTCAGGAAATTCATGGAAAAGACTCTGACAAGTACAGGTTTCTGGTACCTGACTGTACTGCTGAACTGAATGAATAAGCATTTTCAGAACTCTAATGAAAAACTGATGAGCTCATAAAAGTACTAACAAAAGATCAAGATGAAAAAAAAAATTAATTACATGGGACTGAGTGAACTGATGATGATGAGTATAGTTTTTGTGACTTTCTGTTTGAATTTAAAAAAAGAAAAAATCCCACAAGGACTCAGAGGCAAAGAATATACAAATCAATTTTCACTGCAAAGTAAAGGAGCTGTTACAGTGGAGGATTACTGGACTGAATGTCAATATTATGACATAGTATGAGTGTGTTTCATGTTTGGTAATTGCAATCATTGTTGCTTTTGTTGTGGTCATCCATGTACAATGCTTGGTGTCAGTCTATTTATCTCTTGTAAAAATAAAATACAGTGTGTGTGAAAAAAAAAAAAGTGGTGCTGGGAAAATTGGACAGATACATGTAAAAGTATGAAATTAGAACACTCCCTGACACCATACACAAAAATAAACTCAAAATGGATTAAAGACCTAAGTGTAAGGCCAGACACTATCAAACTCTTAGAGGAAAACATAGGCAGAACACTCTATGACATAAATCACAGCAAGATTCTTTTTGACCCAGCTCCTAGAGAAATGGAAATAAAAACACAAATAAACAAATGGGACCTAATGAAACTTAAAAGCTTTTGCACAGCAAAGGAAACCATAAACAAGACCAAAAGACAACCCTCAGAATGGGAGAAAATATTTGCAAATGAAGCAACTGACAAAGGATTAAGTCCAAGATTTACAAGCAGCTCATGCAGCTCAATAACAAAAAAACGAACAACCCAATCCAAAAATGGGCAGAAGACCTAAATAGACATTTCTCCAAAGAAGATATACAGATTGCCAACAGACACATGAAAGAATGCTCAACATCATTAATCATTAGAGAAATGCAAATCAAAACTACAATGAGATATCATCTCACACCGGTCAGAATGGCCATCATCAAAAAATCTAGAAACAATAAATGCTGGAGAGGGTGTGGAGGAAAGGGAACACTCTTGCACTGTTGGTGGGAATGTAAATTGATACAGCCACTATGGAGAACAGTATGGAGGTTCCTTAAAAAACTACAAATAGAACTACCATACGACCCAGCAATCCCACTACTGGGCATATACCCTGAGAAAACCATAGTTCAAAAGGAGTCATGTACCAAAATGTTCATTGCAGCTCTATTTACAATAGCCAGGACATGGAAGCAACCTAAGTGTCCATCATCGGATGAATGGATAAAGAAGATGTGGCACATATATACAATGGAATATTACTCAGCCATAAAAAGAAATGAAATGGAGGTATTTGTAATGAGGTGGATGGAGTTAGAGTCTGTCATACAGAGTGAAGTAAGTCAGAAAGAGAAAAACAAATACCGTATGCTAACACATATATATGGAATCTAAGGGGAAAAAAAAAGGCCATGAAGAACCTAGTGGCAAGACAGGAATAAAGACACAGACCTACTAGAGAATGGACTTGAGGATATGGGGAGGGGGAGGGGTGAGATGTGACAGGGTGACAGAGTGTCATGGACATATATACACTACCAAATGTAAAATAGATAGCTAGTGGGAAGCAGCCGCATAGCACAGGGAGATCAGCTCAGTGCTTTGTGACCACCTAGAGGGGTGGGATGGGGAGGGTGGGAGGGAGGGAGATGCAAGAGTGAAGAGATATGGGAACATATGTTTATGTATAACTGATTCACTTTGTTATAAAGCAGAAACTAACACACCATTGTAAAGCAATTATACTTCAATAAAGATGTTTAAAAAAAAAAAAAAATCACTCCACTACACCATATTTCTTCTGGAAGTGTAAAAATGGTTTGATTTAATGTTATGTTTTAAAAGATAGTAATATAAAATATTGCCATTCGCAACTCTCAATTGAGTAGAAGGATACATAGAAACATGGATGAAAACATTCCTGTGCAAAGACCAGACCTGCTGCTATTTCTTTCAGGTGGCAGCACATACAGCTTGGCAATGGGCCCTGGGAGGACATCTTTGGTTGTTTTTTCCACTGCTTTGGAGGTGGTCCTCAGAGCTTTATTAAACCTGGGTAGATCTTTGTGCCCATTCAGACATAGTCATTCATAAAATATTATAAAGAGTATGCATTGTTTGTGAATGTGGATGCAATTGGGGATGGGAGAGGAATGAGAAAACTCATATGTACATGTTTAAGATCAAAATATATTTCCCACCAAACTGTTTGGGACAGACAGTGTGAGTTATCTCCTTCCTTCTTGCCACTTAGGAAATTCGAGACCCTGTCATCTATCTCCCCCAATTCTGTACCAGTAAAAGCTGAAGATAGCTGAAATTTGCTTTACCAGCCTACTATGAAGCTACAGCATGAACATGTGGACCACTCTTTGTCCACAAGATATGAGAGGGAAATCTAGTGATTCAGGGAAAGATTGTCTTTTCTGAGATGTGTGAAGAGCAGGTCTATTTCCCTTCCTGCCCGTGACATTATCCTGTAAGGATGTGAGGCTTAACATTACTACAGCCATCTTGCAAATCAAGAAAAGAGCCAAAAGTTCCAGGAAAGCTGACAAATACCTTCCCACACAGATTTTGATCTGTGATAAAAAAGGACCTTCTACTGTTTAAGCTCCTTTGTGTTTGGGCGTTCTGTTATGTGTAGCAGAAAATATCCTAATATAAACTGCAGAAATCTATCAGACACCCGAAGTTCCCAACTAGAACGTACAATTCTACATTATTAAGCGTGTCGTCTTTTTTTTGCTAATATAGATCAAATGGAGTTACTCCCAATGTGAGCTTTCTTGATTATGAAGAATTTCTGGTAATTTCCTTCTTTTTACAGTGGTTATATCATAATCCATGAAGTTTATCTGAAATGATTGTTTCCGATTATTGTGGCTTCCTCCTGATTTTCGTAAGTGAAGTTGCCGACTTCAAATTGCTAGAAAAAATGCTGGCAGTTTTTCAAGGAGCATGGCTATTAGGTCCCCAGAAGATGAAGAATGAATTCTTTCCTTTCCTTTCCCTTGGCTTTCCCTTCTGTCCTTTCTACTCTAGGGCCAATATTTTGAAATAGCCCTCAAATACCACTGATGTAAATCTCTGCATACTCTACTGCAAGGATCAAATAAAATATGTGGAAAGTGCTTTAGAGGCAGAAGGACATTCTGCAAGGCTATGGGGCTGGCATTATTTGTTACATCTTAACAACATTGCCCCATATTAACAACAGCAAATTAAGAATAGGCAAGTGATAGTAGGGTCTGCCCAAATTATTTTCAAAACTAGATTTGCTCTAAAATTGGGATAATGTCTCTGATACTTCATCAGCTTTGGCTGACATGGTCATGATAAACAGAAACTTTTTGTTGTTTTTATTTAATAAACATTCTTGTAACAGTGGTTTAATCTTAGTTGTATTCCAACCACTGATCAACATAAGCTGACCCTTGAATAGCATGGGTTTGAACTGCATAGGACCACTTATACTCAGATTGTTTTTCAATAAGTATAGTACATGTCTTTTTCACTTTAAAGATCTTTAAATTAACTAAGTATGGGGAAGAGTTTGTGTTCTATTAGAGATCACAATACGTGGCATTAAAAGAAGTGGGGTTTGAGTCCTTATTCTATCCAGACTGTCACAGCTTCCTGCTCTTTGGAGATTCATTGATCAATTCCTTTGTTTTTGAGGCAAAGATAGCAGTATTCGTATTTTCAACTATGTGGGTGGGTTGGTGCCCCTAACTCTTGTATTGTTTAAGGGTCAACTGTATAACAACTCTTTTAGTTCCTATTACAACTTCTGAGGCAGATACTTTCATTATTCTCATTTTGCTCATGAGGAAACTGAGATAGGAGATGTTGATTGTTTAAGTAACTTGCCAAAGCCACACAGCTGGTAAGTGACAGAATTGGAATAAGAATCATTTTACTTGACATTGTAGGGAAGGAAAAAGTTTCTTCAAGCCTCTTAGGGTTCCTGGCTGGGTTTGAAATTTAAACTGACAAAGACAGATTAATAGGAAAAAAGCATACAAATGTATTTAGTACAAGTTTTAAATGGCATGGGATATTTTGTGAGGAAATGAAGACCTGAAGAAACAGGCCGGTGTGTTTTAATGCTAGATTTGATGGACGGGGTAAGTTGTGTAGAAATAGGATAGTCAAGGAATATGAGGTAAGTGTAATAACCTGGGGGAGACTTAGCAAGTCCTGTTTGTTAGGATTCTTCTTGGTGTCCCTTTGTCTTTGGAGATAAGAATGCTCTTTGCCTCCAGGTATGGGGAGGGAACCTCTTACATGAGGGTTTTATGACCTGTCTCAGGGAAGAAAGGCAGAGAGGAGGTCAGAGGGACCTACCTTCCTGTGTCTTCTGTTTTCTCAAACTCTTTCAGCTTAAAATATTCAATGTGCCAAGGTGTAATATTTTGTGGGTAGTGTGTCCTAACTCCATCAACATATAGAAATAAATGTATGAAGTCATTCACTAATCATGAGAATGTGTGAACAGGTTCACCACATGCTTCATTTTGCTTTATGGGCAAGTTTAAAAAATAAGGAAAGGAAGAAAATAAAAGGAGAAAAAAATCTAGTTAGGACTTTCTTTTTCCTTTCCATTCTTTTATCTTCTTTTCTTTTCTTTATTTTTCTTCATGTGTGTGGTAGTGGTGGGAAATGGGGGAGGAAAATGAGCCTCTCTGTCTGAAAATAACCATACTTCATCAACCTGTACATACTGTGAGAGGGATATTTTACAGAGAAAAATCATACGGTGAAAAGCTAAAAAATCTCTCCAAGTATTAACTGAATGATTCCAATGATGACAATTATATACCAAAAATAGACATGGAAGCCATGTCTCCAACTGGTGTTATCTTCCAGAACTTCCTTTGGATCTGAACACATTTATGGTGGGACATATTCAGCTTTCTTTACATTTTTTGCCTTATATGGTCAATTGCAAAACTGACCACAAATTACTTCTCTTCCTATTTCCAGGACTTTTGCAGTGAGACTTTGCAGCCTCTCCCATCAAAAAGTGGAGAGTTTATTTCTCTATTTTTTGAATCTGGATTTAGGCATGTGACAGACTTTGGCCAGTGGGACATCAGGAAACCTAAGGCAAGCAGAGCCTTGACAAGTGCTTGAGCACTGGGGCTTTTCCTCTCTTGCTATTCTTAGGAATTATGACAGCCACCCTGTAATGAACCTCAGCTAACCTGCTGGAGGATGAATGGCACATGGTCCAGTTACTTCCATTGACCCTGAAGCCAGGAATCACCATCAGACATGTGAATGAGGCCATCAACCATCCACTGATGAGAGCAGAGATAAGCAGTCCTGGTTAAGCCCAGCCCAAAGTGCCAACTTACATTATCATGATAAAAGAAGAGTTTGTTGGTATGAGCCACTACTTTTGGGATCATTTATTACACAGCAAAACTACTCTTCCTTTAAAGGGAATCGTATTTGATTCACCTTTACAGAGAACAGAAGATTTGGGTACTATATATGACTAAGGAAGAGAAGTCTCATCTACTTCTGGAAAAGATGCATTATTAGTGGCCCTGGGAGAAAGTCAAAGTTCTGAAAAAAATGCTGAAAATTGAGGAAATTTGATTCAAATCCTTCTCCAAGTCTCCATAATATGCTCACTAAACTCAAGGGAAGAACAATCCAGTGAAGGGTTGCTTGAAGTTTACAGCAGGGACAAGACCCATTGTAGCCAAATGTGTTTTATTTTTTCTCCATCCAGCCTTTCTTTAGGCTTTCCCATGCTTAACGGCCCTTGAAGGCAGAGCATATAATGACTCTATGCTTTACCAGCTCAAGGGCATTTCAGTGCTATGGATTAGTCTTAATTCTCTTAGAATATGTCTAACTTCATTGCAAAAGCAATATATTGGGCTAATGAGACTTAGGCCCTTTGACTGTGTTTCCTATCCTTCCCACCCTAGAGCTCTTGCCACTACACAGCACCTTTCATTTCCAAAGGATGCCTGAGCACTTCATAAACTTAGCCAGTGGACTTATAAACTTTATGGCCAAGGAATCAGTCTACCTCTGAAAAGTAACCTGCTTCTGGTGTGAAAAGTAGCAACTGTTTACATATGGTTAACCCGAAGGCATAAAGAGGCCAAGCATTAGGTTTAAAACCCTAAGATGCCTTGGAGCAAGTCCTGGTAGGATTTCCTTTCCTTTATTAAGTTCTCTTCTGCAGTGGATTTCGTTGACTGAGCCTAAAGGAAGTATATCCAATGAGTGAACTGAACCTATGACCCTAAGCACCTGGTTAGAATTGGCCCTTGTGTAATGACCTGGGACAGCACCACCTCCTCCACCTGTAGGGCAGGTCAACAAGAAGAAAATCACATTTTAAAGCTGTTAAATTCAAATAATTTTTCAAGGAAACCTATTTAAACATTATCACTTGCCCATTTTTCTGTACCTTTTACATTGAATTTCATACTTTTTATCTTGTGTCTTAATTGTTGAACTCATTGTTTGCCCCATTTAAGGCAGGATCTTTGAATGAGCCATGCTGACAACCTCCTTAAACCACATCACAATGAATATGTAGAAAAGGAAACACTTCTGTCCACCTCTCAGTTCAGCACTACCTGCCACCTCCTCCTAATGGAAAATTTGTTAATCATGAAGCTAAGTTCAGGACGTTTACTGGACCACAGTTATGAGTGGCAATGTGACTGTGGGTTAAATCGGGCCTCTGTTTCTCCCTTCATTCACTCCATGCAGAGAACCAATAGCTCTTGAAGCTCAGGAATCTTGCTTTCTTCACTTGTACTCTTCACAATATGCTGGCCATTGCTTCATATAGCTTAACACCATTGTGAATAACTAGTACTTCTTATGAATTGGGATGAGAGGTGGGAGGCAGTAGACTCAGTTTCCTCAGACCTCTTTGCTGATTAAATGTATTCTTATTTTCCATTGGCTATTGACCAATGTGTGTACTTATCTTGGTGACCTCCAGATCAAAAGGAAAAGAGATGATTGGCAGAGATGGGACATCTCTGGTACTGCTAGTGCAAATACAATCAGATACCTTTTCTTAGCAGAATGTTTTGAAAAAAATTAGCTGTTGATGTAATTAACTTACTGATGAAATATTTTTTATTCTTCAAAAATTATTTGTTTGTATTAAACACTATTCTCTTGCAACCCAAAGCATAATTTACTAGTTATAACTATAATCTTTTGTGATTCTTGATTCAAAATAGTCAAAGCAAATTCTACATCATGTGTAATTCCAGCAAGTTTAGAATCAATTCAGTCAAGACATTTCATGTGGGAGATTTCCATGCCGATATATTTACTACTTCTCACAGAAGCTACCTCATGTATCAATCGAAACTCTCATGCCATGGATCTGGGTTTTCTTCTCTTCATTGGTCTCTTCTTTGTGGTAATGAAGTTAGCCTGAGTTATTCTTCTGCTTTTCCTTAGTGGAATATGATTTGTTGGGTCTCATCAATAACTTCACAATTAATTGGGCTGCTCAACTTTAAAAGTCTTCCTAGGAAGTGCTCAAAGACTGATGGGATCATGCTGAAAAGACAGACAAGCCAGCTGGAAGGAGCTCCTACTGGCCAAATCTGGGACAATTTTAACATTGGAACATGTAGGATAGTAAAGATTATGAGCCAATATATAAAATAAGAATCCAGGAGAATATCGTGATATTTATAAATAAATAAATCAATAAATAATTGAAAGTTTGATAGCTAGTGGTATATTTACGAGTTCAAAATACCTCTTCTCAAAATATTTCTTAATTTAAAAATGTGAAATTTACAGTGGAGGATGCTGGAGACACCACTTTAACCAAGTGATCACCAGTAAAGGGACACATCAAACGCATGAGTCATATGTGTGAAACAATGAGATGGACACAGCATTAGTTTTGTGATTTTTTTTTCTGCCAGTGAAGTATAACTTAAATTTAATCATAGAAGAAAAATAATGAGCCCAAACTCAAATTGAGGAGCATTCTACAAAATAAATGACCTGTAATCTTCAGAATTTCCAAGGGTAAAAATGTCAAGAAATGACCAAGGAATGTGCACAGATTGAAAAAGACTGAAGAGACATGACAACTGCAGTGCAACATGGTTCTTATTTTTCTTTAATTCATCTGCTAGAGTGTCCTATTTTTTCCAGCTTATTGAGGAATAAGTGACAAATAAAATTGTTTATAAACTGTATAATATAATGATTTGATATACATGTACATTGTGAAATCATATAATTCTGAAATAAGTCCTTTTACTATAAAGGTCATTACTGATGCAGTTGGTGAAACTTGGATGGGATTTTGTTAGGCATATTGTTATTATGTAAGAGAATGTCCTTGTTCATATAAATACTCCAAAATATTCAGGGGTATTGGGGCATCGGGTTAGTACCTTATTCTCAAATGGCTCGGGGGAAAAATTTTTGTACTGTACATGGAAAAATAAACAAATAAATAGGTTCTTCTAGAGTTGTGGTCTCAGACCATGCGGTTTGTCTAGTTAAGTAGAGGGCAGAGAAAGTCAGTCAGAAATGTTGATGAAACAAAATGAAGAGTCAAGGGACACCTTACATTTCAAAGTCAGGAGTTTCCATAGATGCTAAAGCAATGCAAGCTTTCAATAATTAGCTTAAAGTAAATGATCATTCCTGCCAAAGTTTCCGAAAGTGTGATGATGAAGCAGACACTCTGGGCCCTACCATTCTCATGGTCCCCAGCAGCCCTTCAATAAACACATTTCCATCTATTTCCTGAATATTATTTGGTGATCAAATCTACTCTGTCTGGCTGCACAGGTTTAATTAAGTCTCTCAGGAGCAGCCTACAGCCACTGACTAATGGAATTTAGTCTATTAATACTCCAGCTCCATTGCTCCATAGGTGGGAGAACTCTTGATTTGCATGTTCCATGGCAGCTCCCAGAGTTCCCCATTGGGACTGAGCTCAAGCTGCCCACAGTGGTAACTTGCTTGATAATACACCCTTTATAGGTGGCTTTCTCTTCCATAAATCATTCCAAATTCACTTCCTGCAATCACCTCCCAAATAAACTACATGCCTCACATCCTAGTCTCAATGTCTTTTTTCAGAGAACTCAAACTAAAGCCTATGTTTAGCTTAATTATTTTTAGTAGAGCCCAGCCTAACTCTAGGATATGGATCCGTATAAAGTTAAAACATTGTTTTACCAATTTCTCATCTCACTTTAAATCAGAAGGTTTTGCCAATCTGTGTTGAATCTAAAAAATAAATTTGATGATGATACATTATTAGCTGTTTTAAATATGGTTGAAACCACACAGATAACAGGATTGGACCCTCTTTCTATTCCAGAACATGCATTATTATATATCCAACTATTACAATGGATGAATAACACCATTTGCTATGAGTAAAGGAAAGAGTTGAAGAAAACAGTGCACAAAGCAAAAATTCAAAGTAAAAAAAAAATCAAGCTAACGCAATGGCTTAAATGTGTAAAAACCTTTCTCCATAGATTTACTCTGAAGCTATGTTTCCTGTAAGAAAATACATATAAACACACACACACACACACACACACACACACACACACACACACACACTTTTACTCCAGTGCTCCAAGGAAATAAGTGACTGTCTTTGGGTCTTCATGCATTTTCAATTTGTCTGGCTCTGTCACTGGGATATGAACAACTGAGAAACAGTGGAGGACAAAATACAGAGCTGAGGCAATGGGTAAGTAGAAACTGTTCTATTATGTGCAGTCAGGCTTGAGTGTGAATAGGGCTGCACCTGGAGGAAGAGAAAAAAGGAAGCATTCATCCATCTCTCCTCACGTGGGAAGCCAGATAGGGCAAGGGGGCTATCCTGTCAAGAGAATGATTCAGGAGTCTTTTCTCACTGAAGATTAATCATACCAAAGGGCAGGGGTAAAGAATACCTTGCTCTATTTGCTTCCAATCTCTCCCCTCTGCCTTGGTCCCAAATGATTCTATTTTCCTATGTCGAGATATTAGTGGAGCAGAGCTGCTGAAAGGTCTGGGACATCTGGGAGATGAATCACTCCATGCAGAAATGGAACAATTAGCTACGTTTAGTCCAACATAAAGGCCTTGAGAAGTGTCTAATTGAGTGGCCCGCAACAGAGCCAGGAAACAATGTGGATTTGAAAAGAATCCCACAATTAATTTCTGCATTGACCTAATGGGATGTAATTTGTTAATGTGTCCAGAGCCCAGAGTGGGTCTTTTCCATGATGCTTGTGGATTTAAAGGGCATGGCATTCCCTTGTGTTTGCATGTGCTTGGATGAGTGCATGAACAGTAAAGGATGTAGTTAAATGCAAGCCTTTTTTGCAGCCCATTATTAAATCTATGACCATTTAAACATAAAATGAGACATTCTGGCATGGCTTAGGCCACACATTTCTCCAGAACATCAGGTGTAGAATTAGAGACATTGGCAGTCAAATGATTTTGAAACTTTCAGACATTTTACAAAAATCACATTGCCTTTAGACAATTTTAGAAATAGAGAGAAGGTAAAAGTGTTTAAAAACAACATATTTTTATTCAAAAAGTGGAAACAGATTATGTCATACAAACTCCTTTGCCCAAGAAATAAAGCTCACTTTTTTATAGATGCTAAAAATATATTAACTATACAAGCTTATGTGTGATCGTGCTTTAAACTCCTTTCCCCTGGTTCCCAGAGAATTAGTAGCATGTTTGTTAATTTTGATATTTTAAAGAAGAAATTATAGTTATTAACCTAAGTGAAGTAATTGAAGGAATCTAATGCGTCTTGACCCTTTAGAATAATAATAATTTATCACTATAATTAAACTTGCATTTTCATAATAATGAATTAAACGATATGAGTTAAGTTTAGATTTTATCTCTAGTTTTTTCACTGATTTTTTGGATTCCCAAGCAAGCAGACTGTGTGAAGACAAACACTTAACCACTTTTATCAGATTTCTTTGTGTGAAAAAGTAAGGGAGTAGAAGAAGTTGACTCACAGGAGCCCTTCCTGCCCTGACTTCAAAGATGCCATAACTTCTGTAATAGTCACAAAGATAACAATTAAATTATCAATGTGAAAAGATCGAATTCACTAAACTAATCACAAATCTCCCCTTCTTTCTAATGCCTGCAAGTGAAGCAGCTCTTCTTTAGAATTGTATTCTTGTGGCTCCCCATCTCCAGGCTCCAGGGCATGGCATGCAGCAAAGGGGAGAGTGACACAGGACTTTATCGTGCTGGAGATCATATCACTTCAGTGGGGGCTGATTCTGTAGCGGAACAGCCTGACTGAAGAAGTTGTAGGCTTCAATGAGAAGGTTGGTTCCTCTGTCAGGAAACAAAGAATTACAAAAAGATGGGAATAAGCAAGAGAGAAAATGATGTAGGAATGGGTGTGTGGCCCATGTGTCTCTTTTGGCTCACCACTGTACCTTAATGGATGCAGCAAAATGTATGGGACATGATAGGCACTCAGGAAATGTAAGATATATGAATGTAGGCTTATGTGTCAACACAGCCCCTTGACCTAAAGCAGACCTGAGGTTGAAATGGTACAGAGAGAGGTAATAAAGATGCCACATGGCAGGGGAGAGTTGTGTATGGGTTGCCACTGCAAACTCAGAATTTGCATTTATATTTACAGTCTTTCAACTTCTACCTCAGTTTCCAACAATCTCAGACAAATAACTGGTCGATTCAGGCAACAACACAAGTCAAATTGACTGGTTTATTGCATTAGCTGGTCAGCTCAGACTTGGTCACTGGTCACTAAGCTGGTTTTGTGTGTCCACAGACTGGAAATCTCAAAAGATTTCCTGGACTAGGTACCCAAAAGTAGTGAAAGTAGAGTATTAGGCAACTAGTTTTTCACTATATTTTTGATCAACTATACACCTTGTGGTGCTGATGGGTGAAAAACTTCAAATTACTAGCAAACAAAATAACTGCTTCTATAGATAGAATAGCTAACAGTCCTATGAATGTTCATTAACTTTTTTTAGTGAAAGAAGGTATGAAAACTCTGTTCTTTGAACATCTTAGTTGCTCAGTTATCAATATCACAGTCCTAAACAAAAATCTCTAAAAGAGCTCTCTAGAGCCAAAACTTGTGCAAATAAATGCGTATTAAAAAAGAATATTTCACTTATAATAAAATGGAGGGCAATGTTGTCCTTGATGGAAAACTGTTGGGATTCATAGACCAACTGTTGTCATGTGGAAATGCTTTTGTTAAGAGATAGAAATGCATTCAAACAGGCATATCCTTAATACTTTCATGATCTTTATGTGATAGCATAAAGCAGCCTCCAACATTTACTTCTGATACTATGAATGCATCCTTAGTCCCATGACCCTAGTTAGCAGATTTCCTCCCTGTCTCTTCTCTGAACTTTGAAACCTAATGGTGACATGTGAAGGGTAAGAGAAAGAGGGTATCAAGCTGACTCTGAGTTACTAGTGCCAATCTCTTCTTCAACACCCATGAGATTCAAGGTCATCTTTTACTTCCTCTCTATTCTACATTACACATTCCATTGGTGACACCCCAATGTCTTCTGAATAAAGTTCAGATTTCCTGATTTGTTGTAGGAAATGCCCTTCCTACAGTGCTCTTGCCAGGCCCCCAGACTCTGCTCCTTCAGAGCATGCAAACCTGAGTAACAAGTACTAGTCCCTGCATCTCTTTTCCTGAAAGTTTTTTTTCTGGACACCAGAGCCATATTTGCTGGTGCACATGGGAAGGCAGAAATGCTGAGGAATTACTTCTTACGGAAGCAACACTCAAGGAATTACTGAAGGATGGTATTTTATAATACACTCCAGTCCCTTCACCCTTCAGGAGCAAAAAGTACCTGAGGAACGTGTTCAGCGCTGTTTCTGAGTTCCCCAGTGAGACTGAGCTCTAGTTTCCCAGAGTAATTTGGAAATTCACCCTAGAGTGTCTTCCTCTTCTTCCCAGTCTAACTTCCCCACTCCATCATTACTGTTTCTAGATCATTTTTAACATAAACCACTTGCACTTGAATTCTTAACTGTGAGTCTACTTCTAAGAGAAGCCACGACATATGGCATTAACATCATTTATAATCAGGTCCTACCTAGTCTTCTCTTCTCAGTCATTTTCAAGTGCCACAAAAGTCCCACTAACTCTCTTACCAAGAATGTATTCTCACAGAAAATTTTGTGATTTTCAGAATATTTAATTACACATATGTCTGTTTCCCCCAAAAGTCTGTGATATCATGGAGCCCAGTAACTGTATTCTATTCACATCACGGTCCTTAAAACTTGGTACAATGCTTGGTACACATCAGATGTTGTGATGGTTAATTTTACGTGTCAATGTGACAGAGCCATGGGGTGCCCAGACATTTGGCCGAACATTACTCTGGGTGTCTCTGTGAAGAAGTTTCTGGATGAATCATTTGAACATACTGATGAACATTTGAATCAGTAGATTAATGAAGCAGATTGCCTTCCTTAATGTAGGTGGACCTCTTCCAATTAGTTAAAGATTTGAAAAGAAAAAAAAGGCTGACTTTCCTACAAGTAAGAAGGAGCTCTTAGTATCTGACTACCTTCAAGCTGAGATATTGTGTTGTTGTTGTTGTTGTTGTTGTTTTCCTGCCTTTGGGCTTGAACTGGGTCTTCTGACTGCTGATTTTGGGACTTATCAGCCTACATAATTACATGAGCCAATTCCTTATAATAACCTCTATTGGTTCTATTTCTCTGTAGATCCCTAAGAACCCTAATACAGATTTTGGTACCAAGGATGGTTCTAGAAGAACTGAATTTTAAGGATAAGTTTAATGAATTGGTTCTGAGATTTCTGGAATTGCTCTCTAATCTTATTAAATTTAAAAATGCTGATTACTCTCTTCCCAGTAGTAAAGAGAACACTGATATCCATGGCATGATCTGGTAATAGAGATATGTGAAATACCACCATTGGATACTCCTAATCAACCACTCACAAGAAGTGAGGTTGTGGGTGATAATGTGGGTGACACTTCTGAAGATTTTTGGCAAACTAACAAGTATGTTAAAATTGGATGGTTGCTCCTAAAGTCTCTGGACAAGACTGGGAAAGAAAATGATGAGCTCAGGGATTTGAATTCCCAGCTCAACACCACATAAATGACTTAATGGCTACTATGTCTGCCCTGAAAGAGACCCTTATCTCCGATAACCTCAGGGATGAAATTTCTGATTTCAGCCTGTGACTGACTGAATAACAATGTGAGTTAAACAATGTGGATTCTCCTCAGTAGGCAACTCCAGCACCCCTCTTTGCTTCCAGACATATAACTAGACTCAAGTGACATCAAACTCCTAAAGGTGAGGTACAAAGTGTGACTCATGAGGAGGTGAGCTATAAATCAAAAGAACTACTTGAGTTTTTCAAATTATTCAGACAGAAATCCAGGGAACATATGTGGGAATGGATATTAAGGGAGTGGGATAATGGTGGAAGGAACAGAATGTTGGATCAGGCCAAATTTATTGATTTAGACTCACTACACAGAGAGTCTGCATTTAATGTTGCAGTTTGGTGAGTTACTAAGGGCTCCAACAGTTTACTTGTTTGGTTGGTTGAAACATGAACCAAAAGGTGGCCCATAGTGAGTGAGTTAGAAATGCCAGACTAAACTTGGTTTAATATAGAAGAAAAGATTCAAAGACTACAGAGGTTGGAATATTAGAGTGGATTTGTCATTTATAACATACTCATACCCCCTGAGAGTGTCCAGAGACACATTTTTTGAGACTGTGAGAAATAAATTTGTGAAGGGAGCCCTGATATTCTTGAAGAGCTCTGTCATCACTCTCTGTAGCCAAGAACTTACAGTGGGAACTCTGGTGACTCATTTGGGAAATGTAAATACAACAAGAGTAATTGGATCTAAGAGTAGTAGGGGCCATGTGACAGCACTGGATCACCAATGGAAAGGTGGGCATGGTTACTGTAATGGAGATGGGAGTCAAAGTACCCATCAAAATAGTCTGATTCATGAAGATGTGTGGCACTGTCGAGTTGATCATGGTGTTCCTTGAAAGTGAAAGAGATAAGAAGCCTAATAAATTCTTACTTGTCTACCTAAACAGAAAATTGCTAGGTCAAGTGAACAGAAATCTACTTCAATGATATTAACACAGACCCTCAATCAATTCCCAGACTTGAGCCAATTTAGAGACCCAGAATCCTTTGAATAAAAGGAATTGAGGAAAAAGAAATAATCAGACATATCAAGGACTATTGGACACTGGCTCTGAACTGACACTAGTTCCAGGAGTCCCAAGACATCCCTCTGGTCAGAGTAGGGGCTTATTGAGGTCAGGTAATCAATGGAATTTTAGGTCAGGTTTATATCACGGTAGACCCAGTGGGTTCCTGAATGCATCCTGAAGTTATTTTACTAGTTACGGAACGCATAATTGGGAAAGACATGTACAGCTGTTAGCAGAATCCTGATATTGGTTCCCTGACATGTGGAGTGAGGGCTATTGTGAGAAGAAAGGCCAAGTGGAAGCCACTAGAACTGTCTCTACCTAGGAAAATAGTATATCAAATGTAATACTGCATTCCTGGAGGGATCACAGAGATTAGTGCCGCCATGAAGGACATGAAAGATGAAGGTGTGGTGATTCCCATCAGATCCTTATTCAACCTATTTGGTTTGTGAAGACAGATGGATCATTGATAATGACAGTGGATTACTTTAAGATTAACAGTTTAGTGACTCCAATTGCACTAGGTGTGATTTCATTGTTTGAGCAAATTAACACATCCACTGACATCTGGTATGCACTTATTGATCTGGTAAATGCTTTCTTCTCCATCCCTGTCAATAAGGATAATTAGAAGCAGTTTTCTGACAAGGCCAGAATACACCTTCACTGTCTTACATCAGCAGTGTATCAACTCTCCAGGCCTATTTAGTTCATAGGGATCTTGATTGCCTTTTTCTTGCACAAGATATCACACCGGTCCATTACATTATTGACACTATGAGGATTGGACCTAGTGATCAAGAAGTAGCAACTACTCTAAATTTATTGGTAAGATATTTGTGTCAGATGATACAAAATAAATCTGACTAAAACTCAAGGTTCTTCTACATCAGCCTTATTTTCTAGGGGTCCAGAAGTATGGGGCATGTCAAGACTTTCCTCCTAAGATGAAGCACATGTTGTTGCATCCGGCCTCTCCTCCAACCAAGAAAGAGACATAATGCCTAGTGGCAGAAATTTGAGCAGTGCACCTGGTTGTTCACTTTGCTTGGAAGGATAAATGGTCAGATTGAGACTGTATATTGATTCATGGTCTATGGCCAGTGGTTTGGCTGTATGGTAAGGGACTTGGAAAGAACATAATTGGAAAATTGGTGACAACGTAATTTGGGGAAGAGGTATGTGGATAGACCTTTCTGAATGTTAAAAAGCATGAGGATGTTTGTGTCCCATATGAATGTTCACCAAGTGGTGACCTCAACAGAGGAGGGTTTTAATAATCAAGTAGATAAGATGACCCATTTTGTGGATACCAGTCAGCCTCTTTCCTCAGCCACACTTTTCATCACCCAAATGGATTCATGAAAAAAGTGGCCATGGTGACAGGAAGGAGATCATGTATGAGCTCAGTAATGAGGACTTCCACTCACCAAAGTTGACCTGATTATGGCCATTGCTGAGGGCCCAATCTGTCAGTAGCAGAGACCAACACTAATTCCCTCATATGGCACCATTCCCTGGGTTGATTAACCAGTTAGCTAGTGGCAGGTTGATTACATTGGACTACTTCCATTATGGACGGGCCAGCATTTTGTCCTTACTGCACTAGACACACTGGATACATGGGTATCCATGCTTTCGCTGCATGCAATGGTTTTGCCTAAACTACAATTCATGGACTTACAGACTGCCTTATCCATAGTTCTGGTATGCCACACAACATGGCTTCTGATCAAGAAACTCATTGCACAGCAAATGAAGTACAGCCATGGGCCCATGTTCATGGAATTTACTGATCTTACCTCATTCCCCACCATCCTGAAGCAACTAGCTGGATAGATCAGTGTAATCACCTCTTGAAGACTCAGTTACAGTGCAGCTTGGTGGCAGTACCTTGCAGGTCTGAGGCAAGCTTCTCTAGAAGGCTACATATGCTCTGAATCAAATCATTGTTCAGTATATGAATATATGGTACTATTTCTCCAATAGCCAGGATTCATGTGTCCATGAATTAATGGGTGGAAATGGGAGTGGCACCACTCACTGTTACTCCTAGTGGCCCACTAGCAAAAATTTTTGCTGCCTGTTCCCATTACTTTATGCTCTCTTGGTCTAGAGGTCTTAATTCCAAAGGGAGAAATTCTTCGACTAGGAGACACAACAATTATTCCCCTGAATCATTGCCATCATCCACATTGGGTTTCTCATGCCTCTGAATCAACAGGCAAAAAAGGGAGTTCCTGTGTTGTGGTGATTGACCCAGATTACAGTGGGATATTAGACTACCACTCTACAATGGAGGTAAGGAACAGTATGTACAAGAGATCCTTAAGCGTGACTATTAGTACTACCATGGAGAAGTACAAAATCCCAATCCAGGTAGGAGTACTATTGACCCAGACCCTTCAGGAATGGGCCAAATAGACTCTTTTTGTCATCCCACCAGGTAAAGGATCACGACCTGCTGAGGTGCTTGCTGAAGGCAAAGGAAATAGAGAACTGGCAGTAGGAGAAGTTAGTTATAAATAATAGCTACAATCTCATGATCAATTATAGAAATGAGAACTATAATTATCATATTTTTTTGTTTGATTTAAATATGTTTGTGTGTGTGAATATAAGAAAACAACATCTTTGTTTTCTTCCCTCTGTTATTCCCTTATCAGTATCATAAGATGTATTGACTTAATATCATAGTATTTAAGTATTGTCAATTTTACATCATAATATTTAAGTTAACAGGATATCAAGGAGAAGAGTAAGCATCACTCAAAGACTTTACCTCTTCTACTGGGGAAGGGGTTAGCATTTTTTTGGTTGTATGTAGAATAGTTGAATCACATTAGGTGAAATTAGGACCATTTTGTTATCTTTATTTGGAGGTTACAGACGGTTTAAAGAGATGTGTAGGGGTGTCAAATTGACAAGGGGTAGAATTGTAATGATTAATTTTATGTGTCAACTTGACTGAGCCATGGGATGCCGAGACATTTGGTCAAACACCATTCTGATGTATCTGTGAGGGTGTTTCTGGATGAGATAACATTTGAAGCTGTCAACTTAGTAAATCAGATTACCCTCCCTAATGTGGATGGGCCTCTTCTAATCAGTTGAAAATCTGAAAAGAATAAAAATGCTGACCCTCCCTTGAGTAAGAGGGAACTCCTCCTGCCTGACTGCCTTCAAGCTGAGTCATTATTTTTGTTTTGTTTTGTTTTTTCTCTGCCATCAGACTTGAACGGAAACCTTGGCTCTTTCTGGGCCTCAAGCTTCCTGGAATTTGGACTGGAGCTATACTGTCAGCTCCCCTGGTTTTCAGCCTTTCAGACTTCATCTAGAACTATACCATCAGTTCCCTTAGGTCTCCAGTTTGCTGACTGCAGACCTTGGGACTTATCAGATTCCATAATTATGTGCACTAGTGCCTTTTAATAAATCCTTCTTATTTAATACATATAAATTATACATATATGAAATCCTATTGGTTCTGTCTCTCTGGAGAACACTGACTAAAACAGACTAATTAGCTCTGAAATTGAATTAGATGGAGTTAAGTATTTTAGTAGCAGCTTTTGTAGAAGAGACTACAGTGTTAAAGAGTATTTGAGACTTTTTCTTCTGGAATTTTAAATAAACTGATTTGAGTGGTAATATGGTACCCCCACATATATAGGAGTTTGATAAGATTTCAAGGCTGCACTTGGTTTGTCTGGGAAGCCTGGGTACTAATCATGTTTCAAGAACAGAGATGAGGATATGGGTTGAGAAACATCATCCAACAAATAGATGAGTGCCAAATATGCATTAGTTTCTGAAGAGTCTACACTGAGGAAAACTCACTTCATGGGGCATACCACCTAGTAAGAAAGAAAGACATTCTAGACATAAGTGAACAAGTAAATTCCCAATCACAAATTCTGATACTATGTTAAGGGATGTAGTAAATTCTCCAAGAGTATGTATAATAGAAAAGCTTAACCTCTTCTAAAGGCTCAGAGGGAGTTTCTTGAGGAATTGACACGTAAAGTAAAATCTGAATGATGAGGAAGAGATATCCAAATGAAGAGGTGAAAAAAGATTATTCCAGAGCAAGAGGAAGTTTGTGGAAAAACCCTGAGGCAAAGCTAGAGGACAAAATGGTCATTTAGCCAACTTAAGGATGGATAACTGGAACCTACAGAATGACTCCTGCAAAATAAATTTTTCAGATTTCCTTGCCAAATGGCTTTTGGCTTTATATCCTATTTGATACAAGAGCAGGTGATCAGAGGGCAGGAGAAAAGAGGAAACCAGTGTATTTCTACCATTTCCTCTATCTACTTGATTGCATCTCTCTCAGTAGCTGTGTACCCTGTATGGCTCCAGCTCTCACCTGACAGCCCCTCAGCCCATGGTCCCAAAAGGTAGGATGGTCTTGTCTTCCACCAGGTGGCCCTGACTCCCGGGTTCCTGCAACATAGTCTCTATGTGGAATGCTAGCCTTAAGTGTGGCCACTTCTTCTTGCTTTTGCTAATCTTCTGGAGAACTCAGTTCCCCTTTTGGCTTCTTAAACCTTCTACCCCCAGGGTAATCAAATGTCTGTATTAAAATATCTCTGTTAAAAATACCTAGAGTATTTTCTGTTGCCTGATAGACACAGCAAGTAAATGGTAGAGTCAGGGTTTTATCCCACGCTGGCTCCACACATTGTGCTTTTAGTTATTATTTTATACCATCAAATATCTAGTTGCCAAATATATAATTGCCTGGCTAGAAACTAAAGTTGGCCAACAAAGTCAATATCTAATCATGTAAAACTTCTATAAATGGGTTTGGGATTATAATGTATACACATAGCTGTACAACAAATACTTGAATTTGTTTTACATATACCCCAGTTTTATCTGATTGTTGAAACTTCAGGACTTGTTAAACTCATCACATTCTTTCAATGTGATAATATTTTTTAACAATGTTTATTAACATGCCAGAGATTATTCTAGGTATTTAGAATGCAGTGGAGAAAGAAAACTTCAAAGAACATACTTTTTAATAGCAAAAGACATACAATAGTCACAAAGAACGTACTTTTTAATAGCAAAAGACACACAATAGTCACACAAATGCATATATGAGAAAACTAGATGTAAATCATTTATATGAAGAAGACAGGTTAGATTATAGGACAGAGAGTGGCTATAATACATTTAAATAACGTTTAAGAATACTATAATTATTATAAGAAAGACAGTGCCTTTCTCACTAGGCAATGAATTACATTTAATTTTCAAGACAACAGTTGTTTCAGGAAGCCTATTTATTAGTTGCATCTTCAATTTACATATTTATCTCATGTATAAACATATATATGTATCTATATATACATATAATAATACATGTACACACATACATACATAGACACATATAAAATTTGCACAAGTTGTTGAATATTACTTATATAAATAGTCTATACAATTGTTCAACTCTTTATTTACATATGTAGTTGTAATTATTTCTACAAGTATTATAAATTCCAGGAGAAAACATACTTTTAAATATTTTTACTGGCAATACCTGGAAATACTACCAGAGGGTGATGTTTCTCCTAAAAGTAAGACCTTTTCCATTTTTTAAAAATGATATTAATTGATTCTTTCAAAATTTAATGGTGCCCTTGTCTGCTAATTCTAACATCTGAATCAGTTCAGGGTTGGTTGGTTGATTTCCTCATAATATGTTGTATCTTCCTTGTTCTTTGCATGCCTGGTAGTAGTTGATAGGATACCAGACACTGTGAATTTTACCTTCTTGAGTGCTAAATAATTTTATATTTCTCTAAATACTCTTGAGTTTTGTTTAAGGATACAGTTAAATTACTTGAAAGCAGTTTAATTCTTCTGTGTCTTGTTTTTAAGATTTGTTAGGGGGGACTGGAACAGTGCTCAGTCTAGAGCTAATTATTCCCCATGACTGAGGCGAGTTCCTTCTCTGTACTCTACATGATGCCCATGAATCTTGAGGTTTTCTAGTCTGGCTGATGGGAGCAGGCATTATTTATAATCCATTGAGAGTCCAGTTATACAGACCAGTGTCTAATCCTTTCAGGTGATTCCGTCCTCAGCCTCAAGTAGTTTCCTCACACACATGGAATGATCCAGGGGACTTCCAGGGGACCTTCCACAGATCTCCACAGTTCTCCCTCTGTGCAGCTCTCTTGTCTCTGATACTCTGTTCTGTCAACCTTAGATGTATTGTTCTCTGTAGACTCTCAGCTCTGTCTTCTCACAGTAAAGAGTCTGCTGGGATCTTCCTGAGCACCCCTCCTGCGCTGTGGTCTGGAAACCATCCCAAGGTAGTCATCTGGGGTAATGGAAAGGCTCATCTCTCAGGCATCATTGTCCTTCATTGCCTCATGTCCAGGGTCTTGCACAATGTTTTTTCCTATATTTTTTCTGTTTTTCTCATGTTCCAGATGGGAGGGTAAACATCGTATTTACCCTGTTATTTCATCTTGGCCAGAAGTGGAAGTCACTTCCTTTCTTTTAAACCAAAGATTCCTGATAACTTCTTTTGTTGTATCGTTCTTGATGTTCATTCATTCAAAATGTATGGAACAATTGCAATGAACCACAATAATGCTAAGAATATCAATTTGACTCTCTAACTCAACAAATTAAGCCCAGAAATGTTTAGACACAGAGGTAAGGAGGTAGATTTTTTTCCTACAGTTCAGTTCTCTCTTTTTTTTTTTTTGAGTATTCTAAGTGATTATAAGAAATCTGAATATTTTATATTAGACAAAAGTAATGATGACATTAAAGTTAAGGCTGCTCTAGAACAAAGACCATGTCATTTATTTCTTTAGTTTAAAACGGTGAAGTGGAACTCTTGAACGTCATAGAGCAAAGTTTCTCAAACTGTAACATACATGAATCATTTTCTTTTTCTTTTTTTTTTGTAAAAGGCAAATTCTGGTTTAAGAGGTCTAGGGTGAGGTCAGACATGCTGCATTTGTAATAAACTCACAGAGCATGCAAATACTTCTAGGAACTATATTTGATTTTGTGAATAAGAGTCACCTGTGGACTTTGTATAAAATTTTAGTAAAAAATAAGGATGGGATCCAGATTATAAAGACATTAAATCTAATGCTATTGATCTCTTTATAGCTGGGGGTTGTAAAGCCATGGAGCAGTTAGCTGTAAACAAGTGAGGCCTATGTACTCTCTATCCATATATTTCAAGAGCCTGACACAGTGTGTTGGCTTATAGAAAGTTTTCAATAAATTTTTGTTGAAATGAACTAAATAGAACATTAAGGTAGTAAAGTTTCCTTGGAGAAATTTAATCCCATGATTCTTAATTTTGGGGGTCATATCTACCCTTGTAAAAATCTGTTTAAAGCATGTGCTGTTAAGCACCAAATTTTTATACATATGAATGCCTATGTGCACCTCTTAAAGTCCTTTCACAAGCCATCTAGGATTTTTAAACCTCTTAATTTTTATACACACTGACACTGTTAATGAACAGAACTCTTAAATTCTTGACCAAAATCCCAGGGCTGATCATTGGCAGAACTTTTATTATCTCCTGAGTCTGTTAACTTTCAATGACTTTTTTCCCCCTCCTCTATTACACTATACTTTTTTTCTAAAAGGAATACATTTTCCATTCCCAACAAAGAAGATGGACTTCACTGTGTAAAACTAAATGAGTTGACCACTGGGAGTTGTAATTTTGTCTTGGGCTTACTGGCCTGGGAAACATCTACAGAGTAAGCATGTGCTTTTCCCTAGGGGAATTGCTTCAGCACAACCAGGGCCACCTGCTCTAAATGCTTCCTTGAGCAGCTCTCAATACCAAAGGGGATGGAAATGTTAATGTGAAGTTGTCTTCAGGCAAAAGAAGGTGGGGAGTTTATGCTTTTATCCAGATGACTTTAGCACATAGATTTTTTGCCGTCATCAAAAGAAATGAAGCCATTCTCTCTCTCTCCTTCCCAGTGGGAGCTACGCAGTTATAGCAACAGCCTGTGTGCCAAAAATGGACACTAGACATTGTGTCCCATCAGCTTATGGATGATTGGTATGTGACAATATTTTGAAAACACCTTTAGGTGTAGAATCTGACATAAATGGACTTGCCGAGATTCAGTAGTGTTTGGGGAGCAACACTGAAAATAAGACAAATTTAGAAACAAACAACCTTGAAAGTGCCAACAACAAGAGGCAACCCCAGGAGGAATCTTAGAGAGGCTGCTTTCTTGTGTGTGGCAGGAGGAGGTAATGTTTCAGGATTTTTCCTAACAACAAAATACAGGAAGAATATCCCTGGGAGTTTTTTTGTGAACTTGTAAAAGCTAGATCACTGTGCTGACAATTTGGAACAAAAACCCCACAATGCCCTGGAGTAAAAGTGCATGTGAGAATATCTAGAAACAGAAAGCTTCCATGTTTCATGTTCCAACATTGCTTCCATGTTGATCTCCTTAATGACTTTTAAAAGGTGAGGTCTGGTTCAGTACCACCAAGGCATACAGGCCACTCAACAATTTGTCACTCATTTATTAAGATGTCGATTTGATTCTTACTCATTTATTTAAGAGCCTCCCAGTTTAATCTATTGATTTGTTTAAGCTTTTCTTGCTAGTCTTGAACTGGGTAGTCGGAATAACTCTTAACATTTAACTAGAGTCATTAAAAGTAAATAGACATTTGAGGATAGTGTAATTGGTTGTGAAGGCATTTCCAAGGTGGAAAGGCCAAAGGTGGCAAAGCAAATCCGTGTGGGCATGTTGTCTTTGAGACCTGACTTACTCAGCAGTTCTCCAAAACGACTAAAGACTTCCTATGGCTTCAGGCACTAATTTGTCCAAAGACTGTTGTAAGACTTTGGCTAAAGAAAACCAGAAAGCCTATGAAAACATGGCTTACTAATAACACATCCCAGCTGTTAAAAACACTCCCTGTTAAAAAGTAGAGAATGACGTGTTTTGGAACAGATTAAGGACTCTGATGAGTATGTTTTTAGGACTGTATCGAGTCTTAACAACATAAGTCCTGTTCATTTTAATTGGGGTTGTGTAGTTTAAACTTGTCTCAGAACCCAGCTTTTTGCTGTTGATACATCATGTTTGGTATATCACTCTCTGGAATTAGGTTATTGCCAAACTTCTATTATGTTTTTGGTCATTGTGATCCTTATGATTTTCTGACTCATGTAACTCAAGTAGGAAGATATCTTTATTTCTCCTGTTAAACTATATTTTCTTTGAAGACAATTTATTACTCATCTTTGCCTTACCTGGAGCGATACTCCTCAAATAGTTGCATGCATTAAAGCATGTACAAGAATCACATAAAATGTTTGTTAAATCACAGATCAGTTGAATGCCACTCCTAAGAGATTGTAATTCTGTTGATCTGGAGTGAAGCCCAAGAATCTGCATCTCTAATGACCACCTTGCTGCCAATTCTGGGACTACACTATGGGTAACACTGCCCTGGAGTCTTGGCCACAGCCCTATCCAACTCAAAGACCCCTATTTAAATCAGAGATGTTATAACTATAGTGTACTTACTATACTGAAATGAAATTCATAGCTAATATAAACCTCTCACACACTTATTTTTAACTCAATATAATGTTCTAATTATAATGTAAAGATAAATTGTAAAAGAAATTAAGAAGAAAATCCTTTATGATATAATAAGCATGTTGACATATAAATGCTTGGGTCACGTTGAATGTCAGTCACAGATTCGAAGGTGTTGTGTTACCACCCAGCTATGATGCCTTCTGTGATGTGATTTTCTGAAATTATGATTCTTGGTAGAGTACCAAATAAAACAAAAGGCATATTCCCTCAGTGTGTATGGTAGTTGCTATTAAAACAGTGTAAAAAAGATACTTTGCATTTATATATAAAATGGAGTTAACTTTTAGGCTTAGGTTTTTCTAAGCACGTTTTTCTCCACACAACCATCAGGAGAGACCCGAGATATCACTTCATTGTGTGAGACTATACAGCACATTGCAGGACTTCTGCAATTCCAGGTCCCCACCCACTAAACACCAGTGGTGCAACCCAAGCATTGTGACAACTCAAATGTCCTCCAAATTTCCCTAATGACTAAACCGGACACATTTGAAATAGAATATCATACAAAATGCCTCGACGATAGTAGGTAATTGATTATTTATTTAGATTGAAGAGAAATACTCTCCCATGCCGAGTGGAGATTGGTAATTGAACACTTTTTTCTTGAATGTACTGCGTCAAGTGACTGTTTTCTGTTTTGTTTTTTTTTTAAGATAAAAACCCATCAATAATGATCAATCACATTTTTCTTTACCCTAGTTATTTTTTCAAAACAGGTTATTGGACATCTTCATCGTTGTACATTTACATCATCAGCTGACACAAACGAGCAGACTTTTGGTCATATTCAGCAACTGAGATGGGAAAATGTCATGACTCCAGTTGCATGCAGCTGTGGTCCATAACTAGGGTGACAGTGTGCCCTGTTCTGCCTCTGACAGTTCTGGCTTACACCTGTGGTTCTGGTGTAATTACATTCATTCTCAAAAGTGTCTCTATTTAGATGATAAACTATATTGTCACCATAGTTATACCTCTCTAACAATTCCAGATGCTGAAAAGCTTGTCTTTTTTTCCTGTGTAATGTAAGAAAAAGTTTCCAAATGCAAACAACATAGCAAATTTTTCTGCAATAAAACAAGGTTGGACAATCATTGATGTTCTGAGATTTTGCTCCTATGTTGTATGTAATAGTCATTTACTATTAACTGAGTAGCTTAGGGTGTTTTGTTATATTTGAAGCACAACACTCAACAATTTCTTATGTTGTTTCTGTATTTTCATGACTTTCTGTTATTATGACTGTATATAGTAGTATCTCTCTCAGAACATTGAATGCATGTCATTTTCTTCCTCTGAAATTTCATGGCTAAGCTGAGATTCACTAAGAGAAGCAAACACGTTATGGATTTTCTTTATTCCAAAGCTTTGAGAATGGCAGTTCATATCTAACTAAAGGATTCAACCTGATCTCGGAAGGAAACTAGGATCCTAATCTAGTGGTTTCAACGTCAGTCTTGTGGCCCTAAGACTTGTTTCTGGGGTAAGCCTGGGAACCCACAAATCTCCTAAGTGCAACCTTTCTCTGATTGCCTCGATCCATAATTGAATTTCTGCCTTGGTTTCCTGAGTCTGCTCCAACTATTCCTACTGAATCTCATCATCTTTGGTGAGAGCTCAAATACACTGCACTATCTCTTCTCCTTTCCTCTTGAACATGGTCCTTATTCTTGTCCCCATACACCACCTCTAGACTTTCCATGGCTTAATTCTATGTAGCTATCCCAATAACAGTAGCTGTCAGAAAAAAAAAAAAAAAAAAAGACAAAGAGAAGCAATTGCCTTAGGTTCAAATAGTTTACTTAATTGTGATCTTGGGTCAGCTCTTATTTTCTTTCATTTTTCTCAAAGTAACCTATAGATAGTTATTACTCTCTGAGATAAGAATCAAATGACACAAATTTGTAAAATGCTTAGAACTCAGTGGTGTTCAAAGGGGCAGATCCTGGAACACAAGCTGTATATAAGAGTAACAGGAACCATATCCCCTCTGACAGAGGTAAAGACTGAATTTACATGCTGTTCTATAGACTTCAAAGGTTATAGTCAGAATTTGAATCCTTTGGAACCTGGAGTTAATGTGGCATTTAAGAATTTGTTTTGCTTCCAATTTTCATATATCATCAAGATGGAGGAGTCCAATAAACATTTACAATTCTTGGAGATGAACTGGAAGAGTATAAGAACACTCTAACCTTGTATATCCAAGAAGGACCATAAGGGTAGATACAGAAAAAAAAGAACAAAAACTAGTTGGTGATCTCAGATCACCACATCCTACATTCCATTAAAGCTCATATCTCCCAAAGAGGAGGGAAAGAAACCCTGGGTGACCAAGCAAGCATGGCAAGCATAGCACAAAGTCAATTTTTTCCAGATAGTAGCCTGTTCCCACTGCCTCCTTGGGACATAGTTAATGCTCCATATGCAGGGCACATAGCAAACATTCATTAGGAGCAGAAATATTAATATCAGTACTAACAGTTTATTCATTAAAGATAAGTGAATCCTCTAGGTTCAAATTTTAGGGCAATCCTTACTACAGAGCTGGAGCTGAGAAAAGAGTTTCACAGCATTACTAAAAAGAAAAATCAGGTTTTCATTATACAAGCACTAAGTCCAACACCTTTCCAGTAAAAAGACACTTCAGGTGATTGCTATCCAATAGAAATTTCCACTATGATGAAAATGTTCCATATCTGTGCTCTCCTATATGGTAACCACTAGCCACATGTGGCTATTGACCACTTGAAATGTGGCTAATGTAGATGAGGACTTAAATTTTTAATTTTAATTAACTCAAATTTAAATTTAAATAGTCACAGATAGCTAACGACTAGGATATTGACTAGCCCAACTTTAGAGCGATCATATCCAGCAGCAGATACTTGCTAACAACATCCATCCCCTCCTTCCTGCATAATCATTAGGTTGTATATTGCACTTTTATTGTAACCCTCTCTTTGTTTTCTGCATGCAAAGCTGCTACAGTCATTCATTTTAATCAGGTTTCTCCTGCATGAAATTCATTGGAGTGATTAGCAGCACAAAATGGAACTTACCTTGATTCTCATAGCCATTGCAAGATTAGTCCCCTTTGGACAACAAACTCAACTGATGACCTATTTGTGCTAGTCTTCTGTTAGTGATTTAAATGAGAACTGTGGATGCTTGATATATTGTCACTCTAAAGGGATGGAAACACTGTGTCCAGGGGCTTCCTGCCAGGGTCACGTGCAGGTCACTGTAACCCAGCCAGAAAGCACTAGATACCATGGTACATAGCCTGAATCCTGATTGAAGATATAGTTTAAAAAATTGGCCAGTCTTCTGATGATAGAGAATTCTTCTAGGGCTCAGTGACAAAGTTTATGTTTCTTGGACCATATAAACAGCAAATGAGTTCCTTAACTTTGATAAAGAACTTCCTTTGCTAAACCAACGAAACTCTCATGTTCTGTTGGAAGAGGTCTAGTTAATAAGCAGTGGATGGTAATACAAACGTTCTGGAAATATTGATCCTCTAGCAGGCCCTGTCAATGATAACAATACCTCTTATTCTCAGCATACTGGTAAAACCCATTTTAAAGCCCTTTGCCAAAAATCAAGCACAGCTTACCTGTTTGAAAAACAAGATGATTCTATTGTCATCAAAATGATTTCTTAATTAATTTATATACTTATTTTGATAGTTAGTTATGCCTTCTCTCTACATCCCTACATGATATTTTATTGTAACTTGAAATATTTGTAGTGTTTAGGTAGGAAAATCCACTGAATCTATAGGTTTACTTAATTGAATGGAAAATGGTGGAGAACTTCAGAGGAAAGAATAATGAAGATGAGAAATAGAGTATTTCAGATAAAATAAAATAAAATAAATTATAGCACCCTTATTTCTAAACACACACTTGTAACATGGGTTAACATTGCATATTCTATATTCTTTTTAGTTTCCTACAAAGCAATCAAATAAATTGAAATATCAAGTAGATTTTTTTTTTTAAATGAGTAACTGGAATCTGTATTACAGCATTTAGTAAATATTTCAGCTATGTGGTAACTATCCCTAATTGCTAAGAGAAACTGAAAATTTGTTGTAGGTTATGAGACATGTAACAATTATATTTCAGTCACCACACTGGATATTCTCAAACTCTGAGATCCCTGTAGTAGATTAGATTATTATTCAACAAGTACTCACTCCCACCTCACCCATGTTCAGCGGAAGAATGTACTGCCCCACTCCACTGATTTTGGGCTTGACTGGCTCTAACCAAAGGAATGTGTGAAAGTGACATTGTGCCACGTCTGAACCTATGTGTTCAGAAACACCATGTTTCCACTTCTGATTCCCCCGGAGAAAAGCATGTGTCAACTTGTCAGAATGAGGTGTGTGGAAGAGACCTGCTGACTGAAACCCACCTTCCCAGCTGAGCCCAGATCTGCTGAACCACACTGGACCTGCCATTCTGTGAGTGGGAAAATATGTTTATTGCTGTATAACACCGGGATTTTTTGGTTGTTGTTCTTATGGCAGTAACTGCCTGATACATTCAGGATGAGTCACGTTTTAAAAAATAATACCTTTTTCTAGTACAGTTGACCCTTGAACTACACAGGGGTTAGGGGCACCAACCCTCTGTGCAGTGGAAAATCCACTTATAACTTATAGTTGGCCCTCCTTATTAGTGGTTCTGCATAGGGGATTCATCAACCAGGGATTATGTAATACTGTGGCATTTGTTGAAAAAAATCCACAAACAAATGGACCAGCACAGTTCAAATCCATGTTGTTCAAGGTTCAACCGTCTAGGCACTGCCCCAGCATCTGTACTCTTTCTTCACTTTTATCTTCTCACACTTTTCATCTCTTCTTCTGAAGCCGCTAGAGACTAGCAAAGGATGTTCTAGCTGTTTGTAACTCAAAGTACAGCCTGGCTGTTTTACCATCACTTTGGAGCTTCTCAGAAATGCAAATCCTTGGGTCCCACCCCAGACCAACTGAATCATCTCAGGGGATAAGGAACAAGAAATCCCTGTTTTAATGGTTCTTTGGGTTATTCTCTACACACATTAAGGTGGCCACTGTTTGCCTAGGACTGCTTCAGTTTCAGCACTGAAAATCACTCTTCCTGGGAAACCCCCAGAAGGTTGGTCACATTGAAATCTACATCTTCAATATAGATTTCTACAGTACTGGGAAGGCATAGTTCTCCTAAAATCCTTTTTCTGAAAATAATTCATGTCTTTGGTGATGGCCAAACAGAGATTTCCCTTGCTAAGTCACAAATTTCCACAGGAAGTTAATTTGTTGAGCCTTTCCAAGTGGAGTGTATTTTCTCATGATGAAGGACAGCCTTCTCAGATGGAAGAGAGCAAGGATTCCCAAGTTTCTCATCTATTCTCTGTGTCTAAAGTATAAATAAATATTTTTCAGGTCCTTACCTGTGAGCCAGTCTTTGCAGTGAGCATTAGAATAGAGGCTTAGAGGCACTGTGGGGTTAGAAAAGGGGGCAAGGAAAGAGAAAACATTAAATGTGTATTTCTAAGACTTAATAGTTTCCTGTAACAGGTCTTCCTTCTCCAACATGACTTTCCCCTTCTTCAGAGAGAGAACGGGACCCCTTTATCCCAATTTCCTTAGGCAGCTATAGCATTAGCTTACGTGTGCTCTATGGTACATTGGAGATGTGATTCCCTGTGTAGATTAATGTAGGTTAAGCCTTGTGATTTCAGGGATCTCTATTCTCGTTAGCTTGAGTTGTATCCCATCAGACTGTGGGACCCAAAGCAACCTAACCATCTTTGGATAGAATCCAGCCAAGAGTTCACCCAGTGCCCTGAAGTTCTGCACATGTGCAGGAGCCACAGGAAGCCCCTGGATCAAAGAGAGTGGAGAGAGCCTCGACGGGGCTGCAGGAACATCGTGTAATTTACCCAAACCATCTGCAAGTGACATAAATACCAGCCGCTTAGAACACCTGCACCATATGACTCAGCACCAAGTTGGGAAGCCAGCAGGGGGTTGAAATAAAAGAAAACAAAAACTTCAGTGACTGGAGCAAAACAAATCATCGCATTTTGGCACCAGCTGCACTGGAAAGGAAAAAAAAGAAAGAAAGAAAATGAGTTGGCAATTTTTAGTCAACTTCCAGTCAAAGGGATCTGCCAGCTGGACATGTCAAAGTTTATGATGGGGGTGGGGGCAAAGGAGGAGGGTTTAAAAAAAAACCTCTAAGAAATATCAAGTTCCAGAAACCTCCAACAATAGTTTCAGGGTCCTAGGTTTCTAGATAAAGAGCAGCTGCTTTTGAACTTAAGGGAAAGTATGATGATTATGACTTAGAAGGGATGGAGAAAGAGGGGCCTTTTTGATAGAGTGAACAGAGTGTGAGCAGGTGTGGACCTTGGGTGCACCATGCCAGAGTGAGCTCGCCCACGAAGTCCTGTTGGGCCACTGCCTCTCAACTCGTTTATTTAGACATAATGCCTCACAAACTCTCAGAAGAATCCCCCTGCCCCCCCAGACACCATGAAGAAGGCCAGTCACACAATTTCAAGACTTGAATATACCTTCACTAGGAAAAGAAAAATCTGATTGCCTGTGAGCTGTTCTAGTGAGACAGCTTCTGGAATTTCAATTACTCTGGGGTGCCTACTGTTTATAGCATTGACCTTCTATTTTCTCCAGTAGGGAGGAGGATATGATGAATGGTAGGCCCACCACTTTCTGCCTCATCCACCAGATGAATGGTCACAGATATTCTTGGCATCTCAAGTGGCCCAGGTAGTCCCTCTGGCCTGATTTCCTTGGCCGATTTCCCTTCCTTATCTGGGAATTTTGACCCTCCTGCTTTCCAACTAATTTTATCACATTATCTCTTTTTTGTTCAACACTGTACTCTCAGAAAAAGGTTGCAAAATCTCAGGCTGTTGGGATAGAAAGTCTCAATTAACCTCTAACCTTGTTTCAGTACCCATGGCTTGGGTTATTCCTTACACCTAATCGTGGGCCCATTAACAGGTTGTCCAAAAACAAAACAAAACAAAAAAACCCTGTTTTGACCAGGCTGTAATTGCTGCTAAGTGACACTTAACAATGGTTCCCTTATACCACTGCTAAATGGGCAGGGTGGGCCACTCAGGCGCATGGCTAAATCCTGGGCGGTGAGATTTATTTGTGCTAAGGGCCTCACTGTATCTCTTTAAGCGCTTCATCCAGCAACTCCTTTGATTGAAGGGTAGTCATTTTTTTGTGTTGCCATAACTGACAACATGGCACAAAGCACGAAGGACAACTCCCACAGAGGACTACGAAAGCCTTCCTCCCCTCCTGCTGCAAATATAATTAGTTTATGTTAGCTGGATAAGGTCAGAGGTTGTGAAAGGGTAGCCCAGTCTTTGTTTTTAGGCAAGATAGTGGAATAATTGCTTGATGCTCAGATCTGCAGGTGCTGTAAGGAGCTCATTTGGGCTTGGCAGCCTGCAGGGAAAGCTCATTTCCTCTGGAAAACCACAGAATTCCTTGTGACAGAGTCTATTTGCTGTGACAAGGGTGATTATCCATTTATGCCCCGAGGACACTACCTGCCACACTCTGCCCTCACCTTACTCTCATTTTCACACACTGTAGGCATTGAGCTTCCATCCCCTCTTTTCTTATGAGAACCGTCAGGGCATGAGCACACAGACCAACATGGCTGATCCTATGTGAGAAAATGCCCTGGGTGTCTTAAGACATAGAGGGAGAGGGGAAAAAAAAGCCCATGGGGTAGTTTATTCAATATAAAGAAGACAAGAAAGAAAGGAAGAATGAAAGAAAGAAAGAAAGAAAGGAAGAAAGAAAGAAAGAAAGAAAGAAAGAAAGAAAGAAAGAAAGAAAGAAAGAAAGAAAGAAAGAAAGAAAGAAAGGAAGGAAGAAAGAAAGGAAGGAAGAAAGGAAGAAAGGAAGAAAGAAAGAAAGGAAAGAGAGAGGGAGGGAGGGAGAAAAGAAAAAAGATACTGTCATGAGTCACTGAGTTAACTGTCACATTAGGTCTAAGTGGAAAAATTAAGGGTGAAGAATGAGAAGATTCTCAAAGACACTTTTGCTTAAAATAAACTGCATTTCCCCCCATGTTCATCATTCTCTTTTTGTTTTCTTTACCTGTCTCAAGAAATAGTAACAGATCATAGTGAGATATCTAATTAATCTGGATCACAAAATCTTTAGAAACCAAGGAAAGTGCTCTGTACTTACTCTCCAGTGGACTCACTTTGGTTGTAAGAAAGTCCTTTTTCAGTTAACCTGTGAAAATTCTGCATATATGATGAGGTTATGTTTTTAGCCATCTGTCCAAGAAGCAAAGGAAAGTGATTCTAAAGCTAGTGTATGTTCTCTTGTACCTGCTAGTTGTATGAACTTGGACAAGACATTCAACTTTTTTGTCTATTATACAGTTGAGTTTCTTCAACAGTATAATGAGGATAATAATGTTGTATTGTATTTCTTACAAAACTGATCTCAGATTCAAATAGTGTGTTTTGGGGTTACCCTTCCCATTCAACACACAGCTTAATTGTATAAATCTAATGTGGATTTTGCTTTTAGTCTTCTTCAAATCTCTGTTGCTGGTGGCTTAGGCTAAGGGCATCTCTATGGTGGAAAATCTAGACCCTGGAGGTTTCTATGAAGGTCCTGAAACTATTTGCTAGCCTGACATGTCTTTAGCCTCTGTAAAAATTATTTAGATGGTGGGATTTGGATTAAAGCAGAATTTTACACATATGTATAAATGAGATGAAATCGACACTGAGTGCAACACCTGAATTAACCGTATCTTGACAGCAATACAGGTCACACGACTAATCGAGACAGGTTTGTAGCCTTGTGGAGGCACTCAAAAAATAAAGAACACAGTCTTTGATATTTTAGGAAGTTGTGCCTTTAATGTGTTTTGACGCCTGTTTTGTGTGTGTGGGGGGGGTATGTGCCTGAAGAAATACTGGTTATGCAGAGTGAGTCAGAAATCTAACTAAATGTGATGAAAAGGATTTTGAGCCTCTTTATCCCCAGTAAGTCAAAATCTTTGTACCTAGAGAAAAGTTTTTTTAAAAGTTAAGGAAAGAAAGGAAAGGAAAAGAAAAACTAAATACAGAAGGAAAGAAGAAAGCAAGGGAGGGAAGGAGGGAGGAAGGAAAAGGGGGAAAAGGAAGGGAATTTGTGGGTTATACCCAATTATCAACAAGAATAAATGTTAATACACTTGAACTCCAGAAAGAGACCATAAAGACTTATGAATGATTAGATTCACAAAAATAAATCAATGAACAAAGAATCAAAACTATTGAGGAGGGTCTCATTTTTGACCAGCTTCTATCAGACTCTGTAAGATAATAAAACAAATACCCTTCCTTAATACCTCATTGTCTGATTGAACAGTCAGTTTTGAAATCATATTCAAGAATGCAGATACAAAAGGAGAAATGATAGAAGCTAATAATGAGTGCCTTAGGGTCTTGGATGGGAAAGTAGGCTGGAATGATCACCTATAGAATCAAGGACATGGGACCTGAACCTCAGAGGAAGGTTAAGATGTAGGATCTGGATCACAGGACATCATAGGGAGAAGATGGGGAAGGGCATGGAGAAGGAGCAAGACCATGTGGTGGTAGATGAATTGCACCAATAGTCCACTCTTCATGCTATCTTGTAACCATGACTTTTGTCCTGCAATGTGCAGTGTCTCCTACTCTGGGTACAATGTTCTTTCTGCTCTATACCCTGATTCTTGCTTTGGCCAGTTGTTAGCAAACATGCCATCAACAGAGGCTGTAAAAATATACTAGAACTACAGAAAAGTCCTTGAATGTGTCTTTTTTTTATCTTGCTCTTCTACCTTTTTCATGAGAAAATGCTCAGATTAGGTTTTGAGAGCATGAGAAACATAAGGCAGAGAAGAATTGTCCCAGTTTTCCCACTGGAGTTCCTCCTTGATAAGTTGACAATCAATGTATCCCAAACATAGGAGAGAGCCTAGATAAGATCAGCAGAGCCCCCTAATTCAAGCACAGCAGACTGTAGGCACAGGAATGGACCAATTCAAGACAATAGGAACCTCCCAGCCAACTTATAAACTCATGATATAAATATGCTTATATTTTGAGCCAATGCATTTTGAGGTGATATATTATGCAACATTATTATGTCAATAAGTAACTGATACACATGCCATGCTTTAAATTGTGCATTTAATAATATAGGCTCCAATTTGGAGACAGATTATTCCATTCTTTATGCTATAGGTGTTCGGAAATCATCTTTTGTAGAGGAGTAGGTATTAGTGTGGAGACGAAGGAAGCTCAAAGAGTCATGTTTGTTTACACAAGAGTCATAGAATTGAGAAAAGTAATCATCGTCATTTTATTCACAACTACAATAGTGTTTCTGAAATAGCTAGAAACGAAGGAAAAATGTTGCACTCACTTGAATTCTCTCAATTAGGTGCCTCAAGTAACCACATTTCATGAAATTAAAAAAGACATTTGAAATATTAACAATTCACTTTTTGGTACTGTATATTTTTGTTTTGAAAGGCAATTGATATTTATTCTTTTTAAAAACTTTTTAATTATGAAATATATATCATTCATATACAACATAATATGATTTTTGAAAATAATAAAAAATACTTACCACCCAGATTATGGAAGAAAAGATTACCAATAACTTTTAAGATCACCACTCAAAGATCCTCTCCACACATAACCCCATCTGCCTTTGCATCTCCCCAGAAATAACCACCAATCTGTATTTTGTGTTCATCCATACTTTTTCTTTAAGACTTTTAGCCTTATGACTCTCAAATATTTAGGACCAACTATGAACTCTCCTGTCTGCAAGGTCATATTTCCAAACACATATTACTCCATATATGTACACTTCATGCTCAGTAGCCTGCTGTCACCTCAGAAATAATATGTCTAAAAACAGACTTACCACTGACCCCCAAACCAGCTTCCTTTCCAAAATGTTTGAGGTCTGCCAATGCCCACACCCTGTCCCACAAGCCCAAGCCAAGTGGTCATGAGGTTCAACAAGGGATAAAGCGTAAATAGGTTGGCACAAGTCCTTTCCCACTGCAGAAAAACACTTTGAACCACATATGGTCAATGGGTCACTAGCAGCATCTTAGAATCATAAAGGTTACATGTAATTACAAAATTACAGGCAGTCCCCATATTTTTCCACTCACTCAATTGAATAAAAACTTGGAAGCAATCAAGATGTCCTGCAGTAGGAGCATGGATAAGTAAATTGTGGTACATCCAGACAATGGAATATTATTAAGCACTAAAAAGAAATGAGCTATCAAACTGTGAAAAGATGTGAAGGAAACTTAAATGCATATTACTAGTGAAAGAAGCCAATGTGAAAAGGCCAGATACTGTATGGTTCCAACTATATGACACTCTGGAAAAGGCAAAACTATGGAAACAGTAACAAGATCAGTGATTACCAGGGGTGGGTGGGGGGAAGGTGAATAGGAGAAGCACAGATGATTTTTAGGTCAGTGAAAATATTCTGTATGATACTATAATACATTTGTCCAAACGTATAGAATTTATAGCACTATGAGTGAACCTTAATGTCAACTTTGGACTTTGGGTGGTAATAATGCATCAATGTAGGTTTGCCAGTTGCAACAAATGTACCACTCTGGGCAGGATGTTGATAATGGGGTTATGCATGTGTGGGAGCAGAGAATATATGGGAAATCTCTGTATTTTCCTCTCAATTTTGTTGTGAACCTAAAACTTCTCTTAAAAAATAAAGTCTTTAAAAAAAAGCCTATTTAAGGAAAGGCAAAAATATGCAACTAATTCATTCATTTTTCCATTCTAGAAAAAATCAATTGTGTGACAGAGACTTACTGTTAAATAAGACTGGAGACACCACTGCTTTCATGTAGTTTATATTCTACTATAAGTGATAGCTAATGAGCAGATAAACAAGATAGCCTGAGAAAATTTTACATTCTGAGAAAGTAATAAAATAGAATGATTTTATAGGGTTGGATTTGAATAGGGAGATGCTACTTGAAATAGAACAGTCAAGGAAGGCTATTTGAAGAGATCACATCTAGACCAAAACTAAATGATGAGAAGTTGCTATGTATAACTGTAAAGAAAAATATGCACTAACTTGTGAAGAATATGAGGTTTCCATACAGAAGAGAAGGGAATCCAATTATAAATTTTATTTAGGGTCACATTATGGATAATATGGGGGTGACAGTGCTCCTGGCAGGAGTGTGGTGCACCAAGTCCTGTTTAGCACACTTTTCTATTCCTTTTGTTCATTTTACTAACTACTTTGTCTTATTTGCTTGGGATTTTCTATTTTAAAATATCTCAAATTTGGCATATAAAAAGTTATTATTTCATAAATGTGCAGGGTAGTACTTGAACCATCTAAACTCTCTTATTTGGTTCTCTGAGATGAACCAAGGTGCATCTAAATTTTAAAAGGGGTGTATCTACAATAACTTTTTTTTTTTTTTTTTTTTTTTTTTTAAACATCTTTATTGAAGTATAATTGCTTTACAATGGTGTGCTAGCTTCTGCTTTACAACAAAGTGAATCAGTTACACATATACATATGTTGCCATATCTCTTCCCTCTTGCATCTCCCTCCCTCCCACCCTCCCTATCCCACCCCTCTAGGTGGTCACAAAGCACCGAGCTGATCTCCCTGTGCTGTGCGGCTGCTTCCCACTAGCTATCTATTTTACATTTGGTAGTGTATATATGTCCATGCCACTCTCTCACCCTGTCACATCTCACCCCTCCCCCTCCCCATATCCTCAAGTCCATTCTCTAGTAGGTCTGTGTCTTTATTCCCATCTTGCCACTAGGTTCTTCATGACCTTTTTTTTTTCCCTTAGATTCCATATATATGTGTTAGCATACTGTATTTGTTTTTCTCTTTCTGACTTACTTCACTCTGTATGACAGATTCTAACTCCATCCACCTCATTACAAACACCTCCATTTCATTTCTTTTTATGGCTGAGTAATATTCCATTGTATATATGTGCCACATCTTCTTTATCCATTCATCCGATGATGGACACCTAGGTTGCTTCCATGTCCTGGCTATTGTAAACAGAGCTGCAATGAATATTTTGGTACATGACTCTTTCTGAATTATGGTTTTCTCAGGGTATATGCCCAGTAGTGGGATTGCTGGGTCATATGGTAGTTCTATTTTTAGTTTTTTAAGGAACCTCCATACTGTTCTCCATAGTGGCTGTATCAATTTACATTCCCACCAACAGTGCAAGAGTGTTCCCTTTTCTCCACACCCTCTCCAGCATTTATTGTTTCTAGATTTTTTGATGATGGCCATTCTGACCGGTGTGAGATGATACCTCATTGTAGTTTTGATTTGCATTTCTCTAATGATTAATGATGTTGAGCATTCTTTCATGTGTCTGTTGGCAATCTGTATCTCTTCTTTGGAGAAATGTCTATTTAGGTCTTCTGCCCATTTTTGGATTGGGTTGTTTGTTTTTTTGTTATTGAGCTGCATGAGCTGCTTGTAAATCTTGGAGATTAATCCTTTGTCCGTTGCTTCATTTGCAAATATTTTCTCCCATTCTGAGGGTTGTCTTTTGGTCTTGTTTATGGTTTCCTTTGCTGTGCAAAAGCTTTTAAGTTTCATTAGGTCCCATTTGTTTATTTGTGTTTTTATTTCCATTTCTCTAGGACCTGGGTCAAAAAGGATCTTGCTGTGACTTATGTCATACAGTGTTCTGCCTATGTTTTCCTCTAAGAGTTTGATAGTGTCTGGCCTTACACTTAGGTCTTTAATCCATTTTGAGTTTATTTTTGTGTATGGTGTTAGGGAGTGTTCTAATTTCATACTTTTACATGTACCTGTCCAATTTTCCCAGCACCACTTATTGAAGAGGCTGTCTTTTCTCCACTGTATATGCTTGCCTCCTTTATCAAAGATAAGGTGACCATATGTGCGTGGGCTTATCTCTGGGCTTTCTATCCTGTTCCAGTGATCTATATTTCTGTTTTTGTGCCAGTACCAAACTGTCTTGATTACTGTAGCTTTGTAATATAGTCTGAAGTCAGGGAGCCTGATTCCTCCAGCTCCATTTTTCATTCTCAAGATTGCTTTGGCTATTCGGGGTCTTTTGTGTTTCCATACAAATTGTGAAATTTTTTGTTCTAGTTCTGTGAAAAATGCCAGTGGTAGTTTGATAGGGATTGCATTGAATCTGTAGATTGCTTTGGGTAGCAGAGTCATTTTCACAATGTTTATTCTTCCAATCCAAGAACATGGTATATCTCTCCATCTATTTGTATCATCTTTAATTTCTTTCATCAGTGTCCTATAATTTTCTGCATACAGGTCTTTTGTCTCCTTAGGTAGGTTTATTCCTAGGTATTTTATTCTTTTTGTTGCAATGGTAAACGGGAGTGTTTTCTTAATTTCACTTTCAGATTTTTCATCATTAGTATACAGGAATGCAAGAGATTTCTGTGCATTAATTTTGTATCCTGCTACTTTACCAAATTCATTGATTAGCTCTAGTAGTTTTCTGGTAGCATCTTTTGGATTCTCTATGTATAGTATCATGTCATCTGCAAACAGTGACAGCTTTACTTCTTCTTTTCCGATTTGGATTCCTTTTATTTCTTTTTCGTCTCTGATTGCTGTGGCTAACACTTCCAAAACTATGTTGAATAATAGTGGTGAGAGTGGGCAACCTTGTCTTGTTCCTGATCTTAGTGGAAATGGTTTCAGTTTTTCACCATTGAGGACGATGTTGGCTGTGGGTTTGTCATATACGGCCTTTATTATGTTGAGGAAAGTTCCCTCTATGCCTACTTTCTGCAGGACTTTTATCATAAATGGGTGTTGAATTTTGTCGAAAGCTTTCTCTGCATCTATTGAGATGATCATATGGTTTTTCTCCTTCAATTTGTTAATATGATGTATCACGTTGATTGATTTGCGTATATTGAAGAATCCTTGCATTCCTGGAATAAACCCCACTTGATCATGGTGTATGATCCTTTTAATGTGCTGTTGGATTCTGTTTGCTAGTATTTTGTTGAGGATTTTTGCATCTATGTTCATCAGTGATATTGGCCTGTAGTTTTCTTTCTTTGTGACATCTTTGCCTGGTTTTGGTATCAGGGTGATGGTGGCCTCGTAGAATGAGTTGGGGAGTGTTCCTCCCTCTGCAATATTTTGGAAGAGTTTGAGAAGGATAGGTGTTAGCTCTTCTCTAAATGTTTGATAGAATTCGCCTGTGAAGCCATCTGGTCCTGGGCTTTTGTGTGTTGGAAGATTTTTAATCACAGTTTCAATTTCAGTGCTTGTGATTGGTCTGTTCATATTTTCTATTTCTTCCTGGTTCAGTCTCGGCAGGTTGTGCATTTCTAAGAATCTGTCCATTTCTTCCAGGTTGTCCATTTTATTAGCATAGAGTTGCTTGTAGTAATCTCTTATGATCGTTTGTATTTCTGCAGTGTCAGTGGTTACTTCTCCTTTTTCATTTCTAATTCTATTAATTTGAGTCTTCTCCTTTTTTCTCTTGATGAGTCTGGCTAGTGGTTTATCAATTTTGTTTATCTTCTCAAAGAACCAGCTTTTAGTTTCATTGATTTTTGCTATTGTTTCCTTCATTTCTTTTTCATTTATTTCTGATCTGATCTTTATGATTTCTTTCCTTCTGCTAGCTTTGGGGTTTTTTTGTTCTTCTTTCTCTAATTGCTTTAGGTGCAAGGTTAGGTTGTTTATTCGAGATGTTTCCTGTTTCTTGATGTAGGCTTGTATTGCTATAAACTTCCCTCTTAGAACTGCTTTTGCTGCATCCCATAGGTTTTGGATCGTCGTGTCTCCATTGTCATTTGTTTCTAGGTATTTTTTGATTTCCCCTTTGATTTCTTCAGTGATCACTTCGTTATTAAGTAGTGTATTGTGTAGCCTCCATGTGTTTGTATTTTTTACAGATCTTTTCCTGTAATTGATATCTAGTCTCATAGCGTTGTGGTCGGAAAAGATACTTGATACGATTTCAATTTTTTTAAATTTACCAAGGCTTGATTTGTGACCCAAGATATGATCTATCCTGGAGAATGTTCCATGAGCACTTGAGAAAAATGTGTATTCTGTTGTTTTTGGGTGGAATGTCCTATAAATATCAATTAAGTCCATCTTGTTTAATGTATCATTTAAAGCTTGTGTTTCCTTATTTATTTTCATTTTGGATGATCTGTCCATTGGTGAAAGTGGGGTGTTAAAGTCCCCTACTATGATTGTGTTACTGTCGATTTCCCCTTTTATGGCTGTTAGTATTTGCCTTATGTATTGAGGTGCTCCTATGTTGGGTGCATAAATATTTACAATTGTTATACCTTCCTCTTGGATCGATCCCTTGATCATTATATAGTGTCCGTCTTTGTCTCTTGTAATTGTCTTTATTTTAAAGTCTATTTTGTCTGATATGAGAATTGCTACTCCAGCTTTCTTTTGATTTCCATTTGCATGGAATATCTTTTTCCATCCCCTCACTTTCAGTCTGTATGTGTCTCTAGGTCTGAAGTGGGTCTCTTGTAGACAGCATATATATGGGTCTTGTTTTTGTATCCATTCAGCCAGTCTGTGTCTTTTGGTGGGAGCATTTAATCCATTTACATTTAAGGTAATTATCGATATGTATGTTCCTATTCCCATTTTCTTAAATGTTTTGGGTTTGTTATTGTAGGTGTTTTCCTTCTCTTGTGTTTCT